>NW_027590744.1:0-187453 GCF_964213995.1 Mustelus asterias
GGCGGTCGGTACCGAGGTCCGGGCCGGCATTCGGAACCGAGGTCCGGGGCGGCGGTCGGAACCGAGGTCCGGGGCGGCGGTCGGAACCGAGGTCCGGGGCGGCGGTCGGAACCGAGGTCCGGGGCGGCGGTCGGAACCGAGGTCCGGGGCGGCGGTCGGAACCGAGGTCCGGGGCGGCGGTCGGAACCGAGGTCCGGGGCGGCGGTCGGAACCGAGGTCCGGGGCGGCGGTCGGAACCGAGGTCCGGGGCCGCGGTCGGAACCGAGGTCCGGGGCCGCGGTCGGAACCGAGGTCCGGGGCGGCGGTCGGAACCGAGGTCCGGGGCGGCGGTCGGAACCGAGGTCCGGGGCGGCGGTCGGAACCGAGGTCCGGGGCGGCGGTCGGAACCGAGGTCCGGGGCGGCGGTCGGAACCGAGGTCCGGGGCGGCGGTCGGAACCGAGGTCCGGGGCGGCGGTCGGAACCGAGGTCCGGGGCGGCGGTCGGAACCGAGGCCCGGGGCGGCGGTCGGAACCGAGGTCCGGGGCGGCGGTCGGAACCGAGGTCCGGGGCGGCGGTCGGAAACGAGGTCCGGGGCGGCGGTCGGAACCGAGGTCCGGGGCGGCGGTCGGGAACCAAGGTCCAGGGCGGCGGTCGGAACCGAGGTCCGGGGCGGCGGTCGGAACCAAGGTCCGGGGCGGCGGTCGGAACCAAGGTCCGGGGCGGCGGTCGGAACCAAGGTCCGGGGCGGCGGTCGGAACCAAGGTCCGGGGCGGCGGTCGGAACTAAGGTCCGGGGCGGCGGTCGGAACCAAGGTCCGGGGCGGCGGTCGGAACCAAGGTCCGGGGCGGCGGTCGGAACCAAGGTCCGGGGCGGCGGTCGGAACCAAGGTCCGGGGCGGCGGTCGGAACCAAGGTCCGGGGCGGCGGTCGGAACCGAGGTCCGGGGCGGCGGTCGGAACCGAGGTCCGGGGCCGCGGTCGGAACCAAGGTCCGGGGCGGCGGTCGGAACCAAGGTCCGGGGCGGCGGTCGGAACCAAGGTCCGGGCAGGCGCTCGGAATCAAGGTATGGGGTAGCGTTCTGAGCCGAGGTCCGAGGCGCTGGACGGAACCGAGGTCCGGGGTGCCGGTCGGAACCGAGGTCCGGGGTGGCGGTCGGAACCGAGGTCCTGGGTGGCGGTCGGAACCGAGGTCCTGGGAGGCGGTCGGAACCGAGGTCCGGGGTGGCGGTCGGTACCGAGGTCCGGGCCGGCATTCGGAACCGAGGTCCGGGGCGGCGGTCGGAACCGAGGTCCGGGGCGGCGGTCGGAACCGAGGTCCGGGGCGGCGGTCGGAACCGAGGTCCGGGGCGGCGGTCGGAACCGAGGTCCGGGGCGGCGGTCGGAACCGAGGTCCGGGGCGGCGGTCGGAACCGAGGTCCGGGGCGGCGGTCGGAACCGAGGTCCGGGGCGTCGGTCGGAACCGAGGTCCGGGGCGGCGGTCGGAACCGAGGTCCGGGGCGGCGGTCGGAACCGAGGTCCGGGGCGGCGGTCGGAACCGAGGTCCGGGGCGGCGGTCGGAACCGAGGTCCGGGGCGGCGGTCGGAACCGAGGTCCGGGGCCGCGGTCGGAACCAAGGTCCGGGGCGGCGGTCGGAACCAAAGTCCGGGGCGGCGGTCGGAACCAAGGTCCGGGCAGGCGCTCGGAATCAAGGTATGGGGTAGCGTTCTGAGCCGAGGTCCGAGGCGGTGGACGGAACCGAGGTCCGGGGTGCCGGTCGGAACCGAGGTCCGGGGTGGCGGTCGGAACCGAGGTCCTGGGTGGCGGTCGGAACCGAGGTCCTGGGCGGCGGTCGGAACCGAGGTCCGGGGTGGCGGTCGGTACCGAGGTCCGGGCCGGCATTCGGAACCGAGGTCCGGGGCGGCGGTCGGAACCGAGGTCCGGGGCGGCGGTCGGAACCGAGGTCCGGGGCGGCGGTCGGAACCGAGGTCCGGGGCGGCGGTCGGAACCGAGGTCCGGGGCGGCGGTCGGAACCGAGGTCCGGGGCGGCGGTCGGAACCGAGGTCCGGGGCGGCGGTCGGAACCGAGGTCCGGGGCGGCGGTCGGAACCGAGGTCCGGGGCGGCGGTCGGAACCGAGGTCCGGGGCGGCGGTCGGAACCGAGGTCCGGGGCGGCGGTCGGAACCGAGGTCCGGGGCGGCGGTCGGAACCGAGGTCCGGGGCGGCGGTCGGAACCGAGGTCCGGGGCGGCGGTCGGAACCGAGGTCCGGGGCGGCGGTCGGAAACGAGGTCCGGGGCGGCGGTCGGAAACGAGGTCCGGGGCGGCGGTCGGAAACGAGGTCCGGGGCGGCGGTCGGAAACGAGGTCCGGGGCGGCGGTCGGAAACGAGGTCCGGGGTGGCGGTCGGAAACGAGGTCCGGGGCGGCGGTCGGAACCGAGGTCCGGGGCGGCGGTCGGAAACGAGGTCCGGGGCGGCGGTCGGAACCGAGGTCCGGGGCGGCGGTCGGGAACCGAGGTCCAGGGCGGCGGTCGGAACCGAGGTCCGGGGCGGCGGTCGGAACCAAGGTCCGGGGCGGCGGTCGGAACCAAGGTCCGGGGCGGCGGTCGGAACCAAGGTCCGGGGCGGCGGTCGGAACCAAGGTCCGGGGCGGCGGTCGGAACTAAGGTCCGGGGCGGCGGTCGGAACCAAGGTCCGGGGCGGCGGTCGGAACCAAGGTCCGGGGCGGCGGTCGGAACCAAGGTCCGGGGCGGCGGTCGGAACCAAGGTCCGGGGCGGCGGTCGGAACCAAGGTCCGGGGCGGCGGTCGGAACCGAGGTCCGGGGCGGCGGTCGGAACCGAGGTCCGGGGCCGCGGTCGGAACCAAGGTCCGGGGCGGCGGTCGGAACCAAGGTCCGGGGCGGCGGTCGGAACCAAGGTCCGGGCAGGCGCTCGGAATCAAGGTATGGGGTAGCGTTCTGAGCCGAGGTCCGAGGCGCTGGACGGAACCGAGGTCCGGGGTGCCGGTCGGAACCGAGGTCCGGGGTGGCGGTCGGAACCGAGGTCCTGGGTGGCGGTCGGAACCGAGGTCCTGGGAGGCGGTCGGAACCGAGGTCCGGGGTGGCGGTCGGTACCGAGGTCCGGGCCGGCATTCGGAACCGAGGTCCGGGGCGGCGGTCGGAACCGAGGTCCGGGGCGGCGGTCGGAACCGAGGTCCGGGGCGGCGGTCGGAACCGAGGTCCGGGGCGGCGGTCGGAACCGAGGTCCGGGGCGGCGGTCGGAACCGAGGTCCGGGGCGGCGGTCGGAACCGAGGTCCGGGGCGGCGGTCGGAACCGAGGTCCGGGGCGGCGGTCGGAACCGAGGTCCGGGGCGGCGGTCGGAACCGAGGTCCGGGGCGGCGGTCGGAACCGAGGTCCGGGGCGGCGGTCGGAACCGAGGTCCGGGGCGGCGGTCGGAACCGAGGTCCGGGGCGGCGGTCGGAAACGAGGTCCGGGGCGGCGGTCGGAACCGAGGTCCGGGGCGGCGGTCGGAACCGAGGTCCGGGGCGGCGGTCGGAACCGAGGTCCGGGGCGGCGGTCGGAACCGAGGTCCGGGGCCGCGGTCGGAACCGAGGTCCGGGGCGGCGGTCGGAAACGAGGTCCGGGGCGGCGGTCGGAACCGAGGTCCGGGGCGGCGGTCGGAACCGAGGTCCGGGGCGGCGGTCGGAACCGAGGTCCGGGGCGGCGGTCGGAACCGAGGTCCGGGCGCGGCGGTCGGAACCGAGGTCCGGGGCGGCGGTCGGAAACGAGGTCCGGGGCGGCGGTCGGAAACGAGGTCCGGGGCGGCGGTCGGAAACGAGGTCCGGGGCGGCGGTCGGAAACGAGGTCCGGGGCGGCGGTCGGAAACGAGGTCCGGGGCGGCGGTCGGAAACGAGGTCCGGGGCGGCGGTCGGAACCGAGGTCCGGGGCGTCGGTCGGAACCGAGGTCCGGGGCGGCGGTCGGAACCGAGGTCCGGGGCGGCGGTCGGAACCGAGGTCCGGGGCGGCGGTCGGAACCGAGGTCCGGGGCGGCGGTCGGAACCGAGGTCCGGGGCGGCGGTCGGAACCGAGGTCCGGGGCCGCGGTCGGAACCAAGGTCCGGGGCGGCGGTCGGAACCAAGGTCCGGGGCGGCGGTCGTAACCAAGGTCCGGGCAGGCGCTCGGAATCAAGGTATGGGGTAGCGTTCTGAGCCGAGGTCCGAGGCGGTGGACGGAACCGAGGTCCGGGGTGCCGGTCGGAACCGAGGTCCGGGGTGGCGGTCGGAACCGAGGTCCTGGGTGGCGGTCGGAACCGAGGTCCTGGGCGGTGGTCGGAACCGAGGTCCGGGGTGGCGGTCGGTACCGAGGTCCGGGCCAGCATTCGGAACCGAGGTCCGGGGCGGCGGTCGGAACCGAGGTCCGGGGCGGCGGTCGGAAACCGAGGTCCGGGGCGGCGGTCGGAACCGAGGTCCGGGGCGGCGGTCGGAACCGAGGTCCGGGGCGGCGGTCGGAACCGAGGTCCAGGGCGGCGGTGACCGAGGTCCGGGCGGCGGTCGGACCGAGGTACGTGGGGCGGCGGTCGGAACCGAGGTCCGGGGCGGCGGTCGGAACCGAGGTCCGGGGCGGCGGTCGGAACCGAGGTCCGGGGCGGCGGTCGGAACCGAGGTCCGGGGCGGCGGTCGGAACCGAGGTCCGGGGCGGCGGTCGGAACCGAGGTCCGGGGCGGCGGTCGGAACCGAGGTCCGGGGCGGCGGTCGGAACCGAGGTCCGGGGCGGCGGTCGGAACCGAGGTCCGGGGCGGCGGTCGGAACCGAGGTCCGGGGCGGCGGTCGGAACCGAGGTCCGGGGCGGCGGTCGGAACCGAGGTCCGGGGCGGCGGTCGGAACCGAGGTCCGGGGCGGCGGTCGGAAACGAGGTCCGGGGCGGCGGTCGGAAACGAGGTCCGGGGCGGCGGTCGGAAACGAGGTCCGGGGCAGCGGTCGGAAACGAGGTCCGGGGCGGCGGTCGGAAACGAGGTCCGGGGCGGCGGTCGGAAACGAGGTCCGGGGCGGCGGTCGGAAACGAGGTCCGGGACGGCGGTCGGAAACGAGGTCCGGGGCGGCGGTCGGAAACGAGGTCCGGGGCGGCGGTCGGAAACGAGGTCCGGGGCGGCGGTCGGAAACGAGGTCCGGGGCGGCGGTCGGAACCGAGGTCCGGGGCGGCGGTCGGAACCGAGGTCCGGGGCGGCGGTCGGAAACGAGGTCCGGGGCGGCGGTCGGAACCGAGGTCCGGGGCGGCGGTCGGAACCGAGGTCCGGGGCGGCGGTCGGAAACGAGGTCCGGGGCGGCGGTCGGAAACCGAGGTCCGGGGCGGCGGTCGGAACCGAGGTCCGGGGCGGCGGTCGGAACGAGGTCCGGGGCGGCGGTCGGAAACGAGGTCCGGGGCGGCGGTCGGAAACGAGGTCCGGGGCGGCGGTCGGAACCGAGGTCCGGGGCGTCGGTCGGAACCGAGGTCCGGGGCGGCGGTCGGAACCGAGGTCCGGGGCGGCGGTCGGAACCGAGGTCCGGGGCGGCGGTCGGAACCGAGGTCCGGGGCGGCGGTCGGAACCGAGGTCCGGGGCGGCGGTCGGAACCGAGGTCCGGGGCCGCGGTCGGAACCAAGGTCCGGGGCGGCGGTCGGAACCAAGGTCCGGGGCGGCGGTCGGAACCAAGGTCCGGGCAGGCGCTCGGAATCAAGGTATGGGGTAGCGTTCTGAGCCGAGGTCCGAGGCGCTGGACGGAACCGAGGTCCGGGGTGCCGGTCGGAACCGAGGTCCGGGGTGGCGGTCGGAACCGAGGTCCTGGGTGGCGGTCGGAACCGAGGTCCTGGGCGGCGGTCGGAACCGAGGTCCGGGGTGGCGGTCGGTACAGAGGTCCGGGCCGGCATTCGGAACCGAGGTCCGGGGCGGCGGTCGGAACCGAGGTCCGGGGCGGCGGTCGGAACCGAGGTCCGGGGCGGCGGTCGGAACCGAGGTCCGGGGCGGCGGTCGGAACCGAGGTCCGGGGCGGCGGTCGGAACCGAGGTCCGGGGCGGCGGTCGGAACCGAGGTCCGGGGCGGCGGTCGGAACCGAGGTCCGGGGCGGCGGTCGGAACCGAGGTCCGGGGCCGCGGTCGGAACCGAGGTCCGGGGCGGCGGTCGGAACCGAGGTCCGGGGCGGCGGTCGGAACCGAGGTCCGGGGCGGCGGTCGGAACCGAGGTCCGGGGCGGCGGTCGGAACCGAGGTCCGGGGCGGCGGTCGGAACCGAGGTCCGGGGCGGCGGTCGGAACCGAGGTCCGGGGCGGCGGTCGGAACCGAGGTCCGGGGCGGCGGTCGGAACCGAGGTCCGGGGCGGCGGTCGGAACCGAGGTCCGGGGCGGCGGTCGGAACCGAGGCCCGGGGCGGCGGTCGGAACCGAGGTCCGGGGCGGCGGTCGGAACCGAGGTCCGGGGCGGCGGTCGGAAACGAGGTCCGGGGCGGCGGTCGGAACCGAGGTCCGGGGCGGTGGTCGGGAACCAAGGTCCAGGGCGGCGGTCGGAACCGAGGTCCGGGGCGGCGGTCGGAACCAAGGTCCGGGGCGGCGGTCGGAACCAAGGTCCGGGGCGGCGGTCGGAACCAAGGTCCGGGGCGGCGGTCGGAACCAAGGTCCGGGGCGGCGGTCGGAACTAAGGTCCGGGGCGGCGGTCGGAACCAAGGTCCGGGGCGGCGGTCGGAACCAAGGTCCGGGGCGGCAGTCGGAACCAAGGTCCGGGGCGGCGGTCGGAACCAAGGTCCGGGGCGGCGGTCGGAACCAAGGTCCGGGGCGGCGGTCGGAACCGAGGTCCGGGGCGGCGGTCGGAACCGAGGTCCGGGGCCGCGGTCGGAACCAAGGTCCGGGGCGGCGGTCGGAACCAAGGTCCGGGGCGGCGGTCGGAACCAAGGTCCGGGCAGGCGCTCGGAATCAAGGTATGGGGTAGCGTTCTGAGCCGAGGTCCGAGGCGCTGGACGGAACCGAGGTCCGGGGTGCCGGTCGGAACCGAGGTCCGGGGTGGCGGTCGGAACCGAGGTCCTGGGTGGCGGTCGGAACCGAGGTCCTGGGAGGCGGTCGGAACCGAGGTCCGGGGTGGCGGTCGGTACCGAGGTCCGGGCCGGCATTCGGAACCGAGGTCCGGGGCGGCGGTCGGAACCGAGGTCCGGGGCGGCGGTCGGAACCGAGGTCCGGGGCGGCGGTCGGAACCGAGGTCCGGGGCGTCGGTCGGAAACCGAGGTCCGGGGCGGCGGTCGGAACCGAGGTCCGGGGCGGCGGTCGGAACCGAGGTCCGGGGCGGCGGTCGGAACCGAGGTCCGGGGCGTCGGTCGGAACCGAGGTCCGGGGCGGCGGTCGGAACCGAGGTCCGGGGCGGCGGTCGGAACCGAGGTCCGGGGCGGCGGTCGGAACCGAGGTCCGGGGCGGCGGTCGGAACCGAGGTCCGGGGCGGCGGTCGGAACCGAGGTCCGGGGCCGCGGTCGGAACCAAGGTCCGGGGCGGCGGTCGGAACCAAGGTCCGGGGCGGCGGTCGTAACCAAGGTCCGGGCAGGCGCTCGGAATCAAGGTATGGGGTAGCGTTCTGAGCCGAGGTCCGAGGCGGTGGACGGAACCGAGGTCCGGGGTGCCGGTCGGAACCGAGGTCCGGGGTGGCGGTCGGAACCGAGGTCCTGGGTGGCGGTCGGAACCGAGGTCCTGGGCGGCGGTCGGAACCGAGGTCCGGGGTGGCGGTCGGTACCGAGGTCCGGGCCGGCATTCGGAACCGAGGTCCGGGGCGGCGGTCGGAACCGAGGTCCGGGGCGGCGGTCGGAACCGAGGTCCGGGGCGGCGGTCGGAACCGAGGTCCGGGGCGGCGGTCGGAACCGAGGTCCGGGGCGGCGGTCGGAACCGAGGTCCGGGGCGGCGGTCGGAACCGAGGTCCAGGGCGGCGGTCGGAACCGAGGTCCGGGGCGGCGGTCGGAACCGAGGTCCGGGGCGGCGGTCGGAACCGAGGTCCGGGGCGGCGGTCGGAACCGAGGTCCGGGGCGGCGGTCGGAACCGAGGTCCGGGGCGGCGGTCGGAACCGAGGTCCGGGGCGACGGTCGGAACCGAGGTCCGGGGCGGCGGTCGGAACCGAGGTCCGGGGCGGCGGTCGGAAACGAGGTCCGGGGCGGCGGTCGGAAACGAGGTCCGGGGCGGCGGTCGGAAACGAGGTCCGGGCGGCGGTCGGAAACGAGGTCCGGGGCGGCGGTCGGAAACGAGGTCCGGGGCGGCGGTCGGAAACGGTCGGAAACGAGGTCCGGGGCGGCGTCGGAAACGAGGTCCGGGGCGGTGGTCGGAAACGAGGTCCGGGCGGCGGTCGGAAACGAGGTCCGGGGCAGCGGTCGGAAACTAGGTCCGGGGCGGCGGTCGGAACGAGGTCCGGGGCGGCGGTCGGAAACGAGGTCCGGGGCGGCGGTCGGAAACGAGGTCCGGGACGGCGGTCGGAAACGAGGTCCGGGGCGGCGGTCGGAAACGAGGTCCGGGGCGGCGGGCGGAAACGAGGTCCGGGGCGGCGGTCGGAAACGAGGTCCGGGGCGGCGGTCGGAACCGAGGTCCGGGGCGGCGGTCGGAACCGAGGTCCGGGGCGGCGGTCGGAACCGAGGTCCGGGGCGGCGGTCGGAACCGAGGTCCGGGGCGGCGGTCGGAACCGAGGTCCGGGGCGGCGGTCGGAAACGAGGTCCGGGGCGGCGGTCGGAAACGAGGTCCGGGGCGGCGGTCGGAAACGAGGTCCGGGGCGGCGGTCGGAAACGAGGTCCGGGGCGGCGGTCGGAAACGAGGTCCGGGGCGGCGGTCGGAAACGAGGTCCGGGGCGGCGGTCGGAACCGAGGTCCGGGGCGTCGGTCGGAACCGAGGTCCGGGGCGGCGGTCGGAACCAAGGTCCGGGCAGGCGCTCGGAATCAAGGTATGGGGTAGCGTTCTGAGCCGAGGTCCGAGGCGCTGGACGGAACCGAGGTCCGGGGTGCCGGTCGGAACCGAGGTCCGGGGTGGCGGTCGGAACCGAGGTCCTGGGTGGCGGTCGGAACCGAGGTCCTGGGCGGCGGTCGGAACCGAGGTCCGGGGTGGCGGTCGGTACCGAGGTCCGGGCCGGCATTCGGAACCGAGGTCCGGGGCGGCGGTCGGAACCGAGGTCCGGGGCGGCGGTCGGAACCGAGGTCCGGGGCGGCGGTCGGAACCGAGGTCCGGGCGGCGGTCGGAACCGAGGTCCGGGGCGGCGGTCGGAACCGAGGTCCGGGGCGGCGGTCGGAACCGAGGTCCGGGGCGGCGGTCGGAACCGAGGTCCGGGGCGGCGGTCGGAACCGAGGTCCGGGGCCGCGGTCGGAACCGAGGTCCGGGGCCGCGGTCGGAACCGAGGTCCGGGGCGGCGGTCGGAACCGAGGTCCGGGGCGGCGGTCGGAACCGAGGTCCGGGGCGGCGGTCGGAACCGAGGTCCGGGGCGGCGGTCGGAACCGAGGTCCGGGGCGGCGGTCGGAACCGAGGTCCGGGGCGGCGGTCGGAACCGAGGTCCGGGGCGGCGGTCGGAACCGAGGTCCGGGGCCGCGGTCGGAACCGAGGTCCGGGGCGGCGGTCGGAACCAAGGTCCGGGGCGGCGGTCGGAACCACGGTCCGGGCAGGCGCTCGGAATCAAGGTATGGGGTAGCGTTCTGAGCCGAGGTCCGAGGCGCTGGACGGAACCGAGGTCCGGGGTTGGCCGGTCGGAACCGAGGTCCGGGTGGCGGTCGGAACCGAGGTCCTGGGTGGCGGTCGGAACCGAGGTCCTGGGAGGCGGTCGGAACCGAGGTCCGGGGTGGCGGTCGGTACCGAGGTCCGGGCCGGCATTCGGAACCGAGGTCCGGGGCGGCGGTCGGAACCGAGGTCCGGGGCGGCGGTCGGAACCGAGGTCCGGGGCGGCGGTCGGAACCGAGGTCCGGGGCGTCGGTCGGAACCGAGGTCCGGGGCGGGCGGTCGGAACCGAGGTCCGGGGCGGCGGTCGGAACCGAGGTCCGGGGCGGCGGTCGGAACCGAGGTCCGGGGCGTCGGTCGGAACCGAGGTCCGGGCGGCGGTCGGAACGAGGTCCGGGGCGGCGGTCGGAACCGAGGTCCGGGGCGGCGGTCGGAACCGAGGTCCGGGGCGGCGGTCGGAACCGAGGTCCGGGGCGGCGGTCGGAACCGAGGTCCGGGGCCGCGGTCGGAACCAAGGTCCGGGGCGGCGGTCGGAACCAAGGTCCGGGGCGGCGGTCGTAATCAAGGTCCGGGCAGGCGCTCGGAATCAAGGTATGGGGTAGCGTTCTGAGCCGAGGTCCGAGGCGGTGGACGGAACCGAGGTCCGGGGTGCCGGTCGGAACCGAGTCCGGGGTGGCGGTCGGAACCGAGGTCCTGGGTGGCGGTCGGAACCGAGGTCCTGGGCGGCGGTCGGAACCGAGGTCCGGGGTGGCGGTCGGTACCGAGGTCCGGGCCGGCATTCGGAACCGAGGTCCGGGGCGGCGGTCGGAACCGAGGTCCGGGGCGGCGGTCGGAACCGAGGTCCGGGGCGGCGGTCGGAACCGAGGTCCGGGGCGGCGGTCGGAACCGAGGTCCGGGGCGGCGGTCGGAACCGAGGTCCGGGGCGGCGGTCGGAACCGAGGTCCTGGGCGGCGGTCGGAACCGAGGTCCGGGGCGGCGGTCGGAACCGAGGTCCGGGGCGGCGGTCGGAACCGAGGTCCGGGGCGGCGGTCGGAACCGAGGTCCGGGGCGGCGGTCGGAACCGAGGTCCGGGGCGGCGGTCGGAACCGAGGTCCGGGGCGACGGTCGGAACCGAGGTCCGGGGCGGCGGTCGGAACCGAGGTCCGGGGCGGCGGTCGGAAACGAGGTCCGGGGCGGCGGTCGGAAACGAGGTCCGGGGCGGCGGTCGGAAACGAGGTCCGGGGCGGCGGTCGGAAACGAGGTCCGGGGCGGCGGTCGGAAACGAGGTCCGGGGCGGCGGTCGGAACCGAGGTCCGGGGCGGCGGTCGGAACCGAGGTCGGGGCGGCGGTCGGAACCGAGGTCCGGGGCGGCGGTCGGAACCGAGGTCCGGGGCGGCGGTCGGAACCGAGGTCCGGGGCGGCGGTCGGAACCGGAGGTCCGGGGCGGCGGTCGGAACCGAGGTCCGGGGCGGCGGTCGGAACCGAGGTCCGGGGCGGCGGTCGGAACCGAGGTCCGGGGCGGCGGTCGGAACCGAGGTCCGGGGCGGCGGTCGGAACCGAGGTCCGGGGCGACGGTCGGAACGAGGTCCGGGGCGGCGGTCGGAACCGAGGTCCGGGGCGGCGGTCGGAAACGAGGTCCGGGGCGGCGGTCGGAAACGAGGTCCGGGGCGGCGGTCGGAAACGAGGTCCGGGGCGGCGGTCGGAAACGAGGTCCGGGGCGGCGGTCGGAAACGAGGTCCGGGGCGGCGGTCGGAAACGAGGTCCGGGGCGGCGGTCGGAAACGAGGTCCGGGGCGGTGGTCGGAAACGAGGTCCGGGGCGGCGGTCGGAAACGAGGTCCGGGGCAGCGGTCGGAAACTAGGTCCGGGGCGGCGGTCGGAAACGAGGTCCGGGGCGGCGGTCGGAAACGAGGTCCGGGGCGGCGTCGGAAACGAGGTCCGGGACGGCGGTCGGAAACGAGGTCCGGGGCGGCGGTCGGAAACGAGGTCCGGGGCGGCGGTCGGAAACGAGGTCCGGGGCGGCGGTCGGAAACGAGGTCCGGGGCGGCGGTCGGAACCGAGGTCCGGGGCGGCGGTCGGAACCGAGGTCCGGGGCGGCGGTCGGAACCGAGGTCCGGGGCGGCGGTCGGAACCGAGGTCCGGGGCGGCGGTCGGAACCGAGGTCCGGGGCGGCGGTCGGAAACGAGGTCCGGGGCGGCGGTCGGAAACGAGGTCCGGGGCGGCGGTCGGAAACGAGGTCCGGGGCGGCGGTCGGAAACGAGGTCGGGGCGGCGGTCGGAAACGAGGTCCGGGGCGGCGGTCGGAAACGAGGTCCGGGGCGGCGGTCGGAACCGAGGTCCGGGGCGTCGGTCGGAACCGAGGTCCGGGGCGGCGGTCGGAACCGAGGTCCGGGGCGGCGGTCGGAACCGAGGTCCGGGGCGGCGGTCGGAACCGAGGTCCGGGGCGGCGGTCGGAACCGAGGTCCGGGGCGGCGGTCGGAACCGAGGTCCGGGGCGCGGTCGGAACCAAGGTCCGGGGCGGCGGTCGGAACCAAGGTCCGGGGCGGCGGTCGGAACCAAGGTCCGGGCAGGCGCTCGGAATCAAGGTATGGGGTAGCGTTCTGAGCCGAGGTCCGAGGCGGTGGACGGAACCGAGGTCCGGGGTGCCGGTCGGAACCGAGGTCCGGGGTGGCGGTCGGAACCGAGGTCCTGGGCGGCGGTCGGAACCGAGGTCCTGGGCGGCGGTCGGAACCGAGGTCCGGGGTGGCGGTCGGTACCGAGGTCCGGGCCGGCATTCGGAACCGAGGTCCGGGGCGGCGGTCGGAACCGAGGTCCGGGGCGGCGGTCGGAACCGAGGTCCGGGGCGGCGGTCGGAACCGAGGTCCGGGGCGGCGGTCGGAACCGAGGTCCGGGGCGGCGGTCGGAACCGAGGTCCGGGCGGCGGTCGGAACCGAGGTCCAGGGCGGCGGTCGGAACCGAGGTCCGGGGCGGCGGTCGGAACCGAGGTCCGGGGCGGCGGTCGGAACCGAGGTCCGGGGCGGCGGTCGGAACCGAGGTCCGGGGCGGCGGTCGGAACCGAGGTCCGGGGCGGCGGTCGGAACCGAGGTCCGGGGC
The DNA here is from genome assembly GCF_964213995.1 of Mustelus asterias. NCBI lineage: Eukaryota > Metazoa > Chordata > Chondrichthyes > Carcharhiniformes > Triakidae > Mustelus > Mustelus asterias. Next base: position 12,678 of record NW_027590744.1, read on the forward strand.
GACGGTCGGAACCGAGGTCCGGGGCGGCGGTCGGAACCGAGGTCCGGGGCGGCGGTCGGAAACGAGGTCCGGGGCGGCGGTCGGAAACGAGGTCCGGGGGCGGCGGTCGGAAACGAGGTCCGGGGCGGCGGTCGGAAACGAGGTCCGGGGCGGCGGTCGGAAACGAGGTCGGGGCGGCGGTCGGAAACGAGGTCCGGGGCGGCGGTCGGAAACGAGGTCCGGGGCGGTGGTCGGAAACGAGGTCCGGGGCGGCGGTCGGAAACGAGGTCCGGGGCAGCGGTCGGAAACTAGGTCCGGGGCGGCGGTCGGAAACGAGGTCCGGGGCGGCGGTCGGAAACGAGGTCCGGGGCGGCGGTCGGAAACGAGGTCCGGGACGGCGGTCGGAAACGAGGTCCGGGGCGGCGGTCGGAAACGAGGTCCGGGGCGGCGGTCGGAAACGAGGTCCGGGGCGGCGGTCGGAAACGAGGTCCGGGGCGGCGGTCGGAACCGAGGTCCGGGGCGGCGGTCGGAACCGAGGTCCGGGGCGGCGGTCGGAACCGAGGTCCGGGGCGGCGGTCGGAACCGAGGTCCGGGGCGGCGGTCGGAACCGAGGTCCCGGGCGGCGGTCGGAAACGAGGTCCGGGGCGGCGGTCGGAAACGAGGTCCGGGGCGGCGGTCGGAAACGAGGTCCGGGGCGGCGGTCGGAAACGAGGTCCGGGGCGGCGGTCGGAAACGAGGTCCGGGGCGGCGGTCGGAAACGAGGTCCGGGGCGGCGGTCGGAACCGAGGTCCGGGGCGTCGGTCGGAACCGAGGTCCGGGGCGGCGGTCGGAACCGAGGTCCGGGGCGGCGGTCGGAACCGAGGTCCGGGGCGGCGGTCGGAACCGAGGTCCGGGGCGGCGGTCGGAACCGAGGTCCGGGGCGGCGGTCGGAACCGAGGTCCGGGGCCGCGGTCGGAAACCAAGGTCCGGGGCGGCGGTCGGAACCAAGGTCCGGGGCGGCGGGTCGGAACCAAGGTCCGGGCAGGCGCTCGGAATCAAGGTATGGGGTAGCGTTCTGAGCCGAGGTCCGAGGCGCTGGACGGAACCGAGGTCCGGGTGCCGGTCGGAACCGAGGTCCGGGGTGGCGGTCGGAACCGAGGTCCTGGGTGGCGGTCGGAACCGAGGTCCTGGGCGGCGGTCGGAACCGAGGTCCGGGGTGGCGGTCGGTACCGAGGTCCGGGCCGGCATTCGGAACCGAGGTCCGGGGCGGCGGTCGGAACCGAGGTCCGGGGCGGCGGTCGGAACCGAGGTCCGGGGCGGCGGTCGGAACCGAGGTCCGGGCGGCGGTCGGAACCGAGGTCCGGGGCGGCGGTCGGAACCGAGGTCCGGGGCGGCGGTCGGAACCGAGGTCCGGGGCGGCGGTCGGAACCGAGGTCCGGGGCGGCGGTCGGAACCGAGGTCCGGGGCCGCGGTCGGAACCGAGGTCCGGGGCCGCGGTCGGAACCGAGGTCCGGGGCGGCGGTCGGAACCGAGGTCCGGGGCGGCGGTCGGAACCGAGGTCCGGGGCGGCGGTCGGAACCGAGGTCCGGGGCGGCGGTCGGAACCGAGGTCCGGGGCGGCGGTCGGAACCGAGGTCCGGGGCGGCGGTCGGAACCGAGGTCCGGGGCGGCGGTCGGAACCGAGGTCCGGGGCCGCGGTCGGAACCAAGGTCCAGGGCGGCGGTCGGAACCAAGGTCCGGGGCGGCGGTCGGAACCAAGGTCCGGGCAGGCGCTCGGAATCAAGGTATGGGGTAGCGTTCTGAGCCGAGGTCCGAGGCGCTGGACGGAACCGAGGTCCGGGGTGCCGGTCGGAACCGAGGTCCGGGGTGGCGGTCGGAACCGAGGTCCTGGGTGGCGGTCGGAACCGAGGTCCTGGGAGGCGGTCGGAACCGAGGTCCGGGGTGGCGGTCGGTACCGAGGTCCGGGCCGGCCTTCGGAACCGAGGTCCGGGGCGGCGGTCGGAACCGAGGTCCGGGGCGGCGGTCGGAACCGAGGTCCGGGGCGGCGGTCGGAACCGAGGTCCGGGGCGGCGGTCGGAACCGAGGTCCGGGGCGGCGGTCGGAACCGAGGTCCGGGGCGGCGGTCGGAACCGAGGTCCGGGGCGGCGGTCGGAACCGAGGTCCGGGGCGGCGGTCGGAACCGAGGTCCGGGGCGGCGGTCGGAACCGAGGTCCGGGGCGGCGGTCGGAAACGAGGTCCGGGGCGGCGGTCGGAACCGAGGTCCGGGGCGGCGGTCGGAACCGAGGTCCGGGGCGGCGGTCGGAACCGAGGTCCGGGGCGGCGGTCGGAACCGAGGTCCGGCGCGGCGGTCGGAACCGAGGTCCGGGGCGGCGGTCGGAAACGAGGTCCGGGGCGGCGGTCGGAAACGAGGTCCGGGGCGGCGGTCGGAAACGAGGTCCGGGGCGGCGGTCGGAAACGAGGTCCGGGGCGGCGGTCGGAAACGAGGTCCGGGGCGGCGGTCGGAAACGAGGTCCGGGGCGGCGGTCGGAACCGAGGTCCGGGGCGTCGGTCGGAACCGAGGTCCGGGGCGGCGGTCGGAACCGAGGTCCGGGGCGGCGGTCGGAACCGAGGTCCGGGGCGGCGGTCGGAACCGAGGTCCGGGGCGGCGGTCGGAACCGAGGTCCGGGGCGGCGGTCGGAACCGAGGTCCGGGGCCGCGGTCGGAACCAAGGTCCGGGGCGGCGGTCGGAACCAAGGTCCGGGGCGGCGGTCGTAACCAAGGTCCGGGCAGGCGCTCGGAATCAAGGTATGGGGTAGCGTTCTGAGCCGAGGTCCGAGGCGGTGGACGGAACCGAGGTCCGGGGTGCCGGTCGGAACCGAGGTCCGGGGTGGCGGTCGGAACCGAGGTCCTGGGTGGCGGTCGGAACCGAGGTCCTGGGCGGTGGTCGGAACCGAGGTCCGGGGTGGCGGTCGGTACCGAGGTCCGGGCCAGCATACGGAACCGAGGTCCGGGGCGGCGGTCGGAACCGAGGTCCGGGGCGGCGGTCGGAACCGAGGTCCGGGGCGGCGGTCGGAACCGAGGTCCGGGGCGGCGGTCGGAACCGAGGTCCGGGGCGGCGGTCGGAACCGAGGTCCGGGGCGGCGGTCGGAACCGAGGTCCGGGGCGGCGGTCGGAACCGAGGTCCGGGGCGGCGGTCGGAACCGAGGTCCGGGGCGGCGGTCGGAACCGAGGTCCGGGGCGGCGGTCGGAACCGAGGTCCGGGGCGGCGGTCGGAACCGAGGTCCGGGGCGGCGGTCGGAACCGAGGTCCGGGGCGGCGGTCGGAACCGAGGTCCGGGGCGGCGGTCGGAACCGAGGTCCGGGGCGGCGGTCGGAAACGAGGTCCGGGGCGGCGGTCGGAAACGAGGTCCGGGGCGGCGGTCGGAAACGAGGTCCGGGGCGGCGGTCGGAAACGAGGTCCGGGGCGGCGGTCGGAAACGAGGTCCGGGGCGGCGGTCGGAAACGAGGTCCGGGGCGGCGGTCGGAAACGAGGTCCGGGGCGGCGGTCGGAAACGAGGTCCGGGGCGGCGGTCGGAAACGAGGTCCGGGGCAGCGGTCGGAAACTAGGTCCGGGGCGGCGGTCGGAAACGAGGTCCGGGGCGGCGGTCGGAAACGAGGTCCGGGGCGGCGGTCGGAAACGAGGTCCGGGACGGCGGTCGGAAACGAGGTCCGGGGCGGCGGTCGGAAACGAGGTCCGGGGCGGCGGTCGGAAACGAGGTCCGGGGCGGCGGTCGGAAACGAGGTCCGGGGCGGCGGTCGGAACCGAGGTCCGGGGCGGCGGTCGGAACCGAGGTCCGGGGCGGCGGTCGGAACCGAGGTCCGGGGCGGCGGTCGGAACCGAGGTCCGGGGCGGCGGTCGGAACCGAGGTCCGGGGCGGCGGTCGGAAACGAGGTCCGGGGCGGCGGTCGGAAACGAGGTCCGGGGCGGCGGTCGGAAACGAGGTCCGGGGCGGCGGTCGGAAACGAGGTCCGGGGCGGCGGTCGGAAACGAGGTCCGGGGCGGCGGTCGGAAACGAGGTCCGGGGCGGCGGTCGGAACCGAGGTCCGGGGCGTCGGTCGGAACCGAGGTCCGGGGCGGCGGTCGGAACCGAGGTCCGGGGCGTCGGTCGGAACCGAGGTCCGGGGCGGCGGTCGGAACCGAGGTCCGGGGCGGCGGTCGGAACCGAGGTCCGGGGCGGCGGTCGGAACCAAGGTCCGGGGCGGCGGTCGGAACCAAGGTCCGGGCAGGCGCTCGGAATCAAGGTATGGGGTAGCGTTCTGAGCCGAGGTCCGAGGCGCTGGACGGAACCGAGGTCCGGGGTGCCGGTCGGAACCGAGGTCCGGGGTGGCGGTCGGAACCGAGGTCCTGGGTGGCGGTCGGAACCGAGGTCCTGGGCGGCGGTCGGAACCGAGGTCCGGGGTGGCGGTCGGTACAGAGGTCCGGGCCGGCATTCGGAACCGAGGTCCGGGGCGGCGGTCGGAACCGAGGTCCGGGGCGGCGGTCGGAACCGAGGTCCGGGGCGGCGGTCGGAACCGAGGTCCGGGGCGGCGGTCGGAACCGAGGTCCGGGGCGGCGGTCGGAACCGAGGTCCGGGGCGGCGGTCGGAACCGAGGTCCGGGGCGGCGGTCGGAACCGAGGTCCGGGGCGGCGGTCGGAACCGAGGTCCGGGGCCGCGGTCGGAACCGAGGTCCGGGGCCGCGGTCGGAACCGAGGTCCGGGGCGGCGGTCGGAACCGAGGTCCGGGGCGGCGGTCGGAACCGAGGTCCGGGGCGGCGGTCGGAACCGAGGTCCGGGGCGGCGGTCGGAACCGAGGTCCGGGGCGGCGGTCGGAACCGAGGTCCGGGGCGGCGGTCGGAACCGAGGTCCGGGGCGGCGGTCGGAACCGAGGTCCGGGGCGGCGGTCGGAACCGAGGTCCGGGGCGGCGGTCGGAACCGAGGCCCGGGGCGGCGGTCGGAACAGAGGTCCGGGGCGGCGGTCGGAACCGAGGTCCGGGGCGGCGGTCGGAAACGAGGTCCGGGGCGGCGGTCGGAACCGAGGTCCGGGGCGGTGGTCGGGAACCAAGGTCCAGGGCGGCGGTCGGAACCGAGGTCCGGGGCGGCGGTCGGAACCAAGGTCCGGGGCGGCGGTCGGAACCAAGGTCCGGGGCGGCGGTCGGAACCAAGGTCCGGGGCGGCGGTCGGAACTAAGGTCCGGGGCGGCGGTCGGAACCAAGGTCCGGGGCGGCGGTCGGAACCAAGGTCCGGGGCGGCGGTCGGAACCAAGGTCCGGGGCGGCGGTCGGAACCAAGGTCCGGGGCGGCGGTCGGAACCAAGGTCCGGGGCGGCGGTCGGAACCGAGGTCCGGGGCGGCGGTCGGAACCGAGGTCCGGGGCCGCGGTCGGAACCAAGGTCCGGGGCGGCGGTCGGAACCAAGGTCCGGGGCGGCGGTCGGAACCAAGGTCCGGGCAGGCGCTCGGAATCAAGGTATGGGGTAGCGTTCTGAGCCGAGGTCCGAGGCGCTGGACGGAACCGAGGTCCGGGGTGCCGGTCGGAACCGAGGTCCGGGGTGGCGGTCGGAACCGAGGTCCTGGGTGGCGGTCGGAACCGAGGTCCTGGGAGGCGGTCGGAACCGAGGTCCGGGGTGGCGGTCGGTACCGAGGTCCGGGCCGGCATTCGGAACCGAGGTCCGGGGCGGCGGTCGGAACCGAGGTCCGGGGCGGCGGTCGGAACCGAGGTCCGGGGCGGCGGTCGGAACCGAGGTCCGGGGCGGCGGTCGGAACCGAGGTCCGGGGCGGCGGTCGGAACCGAGGTCCGGGGCGGCGGTCGGAACCGAGGTCCGGGGCGGCGGTCGGAACCGAGGTCCGGGGCGTCGGTCGGAACCGAGGTCCGGGGCGGCGGTCGGAACCGAGGTCCGGGGCGGCGGTCGGAACCGAGGTCCGGGGCGGCGGTCGGAACCGAGGTCCGGGGCGGCGGTCGGAACCGAGGTCCGGGGCGGCGGTCGGAACCGAGGTCCGGGGCCGCGGTCGGAACCAAGGTCCGGGGCGGCGGTCGGAACCAAGGTCCGGGGCGGCGGTCGTAACCAAGGTCCGGGCAGGCGCTCGGAATCAAGGTATGGGGTAGCGTTCTGAGCCGAGGTCCGAGGCGGTGGACGGAACCGAGGTCCGGGGTGCCGGTCGGAACCGAGGTCCGGGGTGGCGGTCGGAACCGAGGTCCTGGGTGGCGGTCGGAACCGAGGTCCTGGGCGGCGGTCGGAACCGAGGTCCGGGGTGGCGGTCGGTACCGAGGTCCGGGCCGGCATTCGGAACCGAGGTCCGGGGCGGCGGTCGGAACCGAGGTCCGGGGCGGCGGTCGGAACCGAGGTCAGGGGCGGCGGTCGGAACCGAGGTCCGGGGCGGCGGTCGGAACCGAGGTCCGGGGCGGCGGTCGGAACCGAGGTCCGGGGCGGCGGTCGGAACCGAGGTCCGGGGCGGCGGTCGGAACCGAGGTCCGGGGCGGCGGTCGGAACCGAGGTCCGGGGCGGCGGTCGGAACCGAGGTCCGGGGCGGCGGTCGGAACCGAGGTCCGGGGCGGCGGTCGGAACCGAGGTCCGGGGCGGCGGTCGGAACCGAGGTCCGGGGCGGCGGTCGGAACCGAGGTCCGGGGCGGCGGTCGGAACCGAGGTCCGGGGCGGCGGTCGGAAACGAGGTCCGGGGCGGCGGTCGGAAACGAGGTCCGGGGCGGCGGTCGGAAACGAGGTCCGGGGCGGCGGTCGGAAACGAGGTCCGGGGCGGCGGTCGGAAACGAGGTCCGGGGCGGCGGTCGGAAACGAGGTCCGGGGCGGCGGTCGGAAACGAGGTCCGGGGCGGTGGTCGGAAACGAGGTCCGGGGCGGCGGTCGGAAACGAGGTCCGGGGCAGCGGTCGGAAACTAGGTCCGGGGCGGCGGTCGGAAACGAGGTCCGGGGCGGCGGTCGGAAACGAGGTCCGGGGCGGCGGTCGGAAACGAGGTCCGGGACGGCGGTCGGAAACGAGGTCCGGGGCGGCGGTCGGAAACGAGGTCCGGGGCGGCGGTCGGAAACGAGGTCCGGGGCGGCGGTCGGAAACGAGGTCCGGGGCGGCGGTCGGAACCGAGGTCCGGGGCGGCGGTCGGAACCGAGGTCCGGGGCGGCGGTCGGAACCGAGGTCCGGGGCGGCGGTCGGAACCGAGGTCCGGGGCGGCGGTCGGAACCGAGGTCCGGGGCGGCGGTCGGAAACGAGGTCCGGGGCGGCGGTCGGAAACGAGGTCCGGGGCGGCGGTCGGAAACGAGGTCCGGGGCGGCGGTCGGAAACGAGGTCCGGGGCGGCGGTCGGAAACGAGGTCCGGGGCGGCGGTCGGAAACGAGGTCCGGGGCGGCGGTCGGAACCGAGGTCCGGGGCGTCGGTCGGAACCGAGGTCCGAGGCGGCGGTCGGAACCGAGGTCCGGGGCGGCGGTCGGAACCGAGGTCCGGGGCGGCGGTCGGAACCGAGGTCCGGGGCGGCGGTCGGAACCGAGGTCCGGGGCGGCGGTCGGAACCGAGGTCCGGGGCCGCGGTCGGAACCAAGGTCCGGGGCGGCGGTCGGAACCAAGGTCCGGGGCGGCGGTCGGAACCAAGGTCCGGGCAGGCGCTCGGAATCAAGGTATGGGGTAGCGTTCTGAGCCGAGGTCCGAGGCGCTGGACGGAACCGAGGTCCGGGGTGCCGGTCGGAACCGAGGTCCGGGGTGGCGGTCGGAACCGAGGTCCTGGGTGGCGGTCGGAACCGAGGTCCTGGGCGGCGGTCGGAACCGAGGTCCGGGGTGGCGGTCGGTACCGAGGTCCGGGCCGGCATTCGGAACCGAGGTCCGGGGCGGCGGTCGGAACCGAGGTCCGGGGCGGCGGTCGGAACCGAGGTCCGGGGCGGCGGTCGGAACCGAGGTCCGGGGCGGCGGTCGGAACCGAGGTCCGGGGCGGCGGTCGGAACCGAGGTCCGGGGCGGCGGTCGGAACCGAGGTCCGGGGCGGCGGTCGGAACCGAGGTCCGGGGCGGCGGTCGGAACCGAGGTCCGGGGCCGCGGTCGGAACCGAGGTCCGGGGCCGCGGTCGGAACCGAGGTCCGGGGCGGCGGTCGGAACCGAGGTCCGGGGCGGCGGTCGGAACCGAGGTCCGGGGCGGCGGTCGGAACCGAGGTCCGGGGCGGCGGTCGGAACCGAGGTCCGGGGCGGCGGTCGGAACCGAGGTCCGGGGCGGCGGTCGGAACCGAGGTCCGGGGCGGCGGTCGGAACCGAGGTCCGGGGCCGCGGTCGGAACCAAGGTCCAGGGCGGCGGTCGGAACCCAGGTCCGGGGCGGCGGTCGGAACCAAGGTCCGGGGCGGCGGTCGGAACTAAGGTCCGGGGCGGCGGTCGGAACCAAGGTCCGGGGCGGCGGTCGGAACCAAGGTCCGGGGCGGCGGTCGGAACCAAGGTCCGGGGCGGCGGTCGGAACCAAGGTCCGGGGCGGCGGTCGGAACCAAGGTCCGGGGCGGCGGTCGGAACCGAGGTCCGGGGCGGCGGTCGGAACCGAGGTCCGGGGCCGCGGTCGGAACCAAGGTCCGGGGCGGCGGTCGGAACCAAGGTCCGGGGCGGCGGTCGGAACCAAGGTCCGGGCAGGCGCTCGGAATCAAGGTATGGGGTAGCGTTCTGAGCCGAGGTCCGAGGCGCTGGACGGAACCGAGGTCCGGGGTGCCGGTCGGAACCGAGGTCCGGGGTGGCGGTCGGAACCGAGGTCCTGGGTGGCGGTCGGAACCGAGGTCCTGGGAGGCGGTCGGAACCGAGGTCCGGGGTGGCGGTCGGTACCGAGGTCCGGGCCGGCATTCGGAACCGAGGTCCGGGGCGGCGGTCGGAACCGAGGTCCGGGGCGGCGGTCGGAACCGAGGTCCGGGGCGGCGGTCGGAACCGAGGTCCGGGGCGGCGGTCGGAACCGAGGTCCGGGGCGGCGGTCGGAACCGAGGTCCGGGGCCGCGGTCGGAACCGAGGTCCGGGGCCGCGGTCGGAACCGAGGTCCGGGGCGTCGGTCGGAACCGAGGTCCGGGGCGGCGGTCGGAACCGAGGTCCGGGGCGGCGGTCGGAACCGAGGTCCGGGGCGGCGGTCGGAACCGAGGTCCGGGGCGGCGGTCGGAACCGAGGTCCGGGGCGGCGGTCGGAACCGAGGTCCGGGGCCGCGGTCGGAACCAAGGTCCGGGGCGGCGGTCGGAACCAAGGTCCGGGGCGGCGGTCGTAACCAAGGTCCGGGCAGGCGCTCGGAATCAAGGTATGGGGTAGCGTTCTGAGCCGAGGTCCGAGGCGGTGGACGGAACCGAGGTCCGGGGTGCCGGTCGGAACCGAGGTCCGGGGTGGCGGTCGGAACCGAGGTCCTGGGTGGCGGTCGGAACCGAGGTCCTGGGCGGCGGTCGGAACCGAGGTCCGGGGTGGCGGTCGGTACCGAGGTCCGGGCCGGCATTCGGAACCGAGGTCCGGGGCGGCGGTCGGAACCGAGGTCCGGGCCGGCATTCGGAACCGAGGTCCGGGGTGGCGGTCGGAACCGAGGTCCTGGGTGGCGGTCGGAACCGAGGTCCTGGGCGGCGGTCGGAACCGAGGTCCGGGGTGGCGGTCGGTACCGAGGTCCGGGCCGGCATTCGGAACCGAGGTCCGGGGCGGCGGTCGGAACCGAGGTCCGGGGCGGCGGTCGGAACCGAGGTCAGGGGCGGCGGTCGGAACCGAGGTCCGGGGCGGCGGTCGGAACCGAGGTCCGGGGCGGCGGTCGGAACCGAGGTCCGGGGCGGCGGTCGGAACCGAGGTCCAGGGCGGCGGTCGGAACCGAGGTCCGGGGCGGCGGTCGGAACCGAGGTCCGGGGCGGCGGTCGGAACCGAGGTCCGGGGCGGCGGTCGGAACCGAGGTCCGGGGCGGCGGTCGGAACCGAGGTCCGGGGCGGCGGTCGGAACCGAGGTCCGGGGCGGCGGTCGGAACCGAGGTCCGGGGCGGCGGTCGGAACCGAGGTCCGGGGCGGCGGTCGGAAACGAGGTCCGGGGCGGCGGTCGGAAACGAGGTCCGGGGCGGCGGTCGGAAACGAGGTCCGGGGCGGCGGTCGGAAACGAGGTCCGGGGCGGCGGTCGGAAACGAGGTCCGGGGCGGCGGTCGGAAACGAGGTCCGGGGCGGCGGTCGGAAACGAGGTCCGGGGCGGTGGTCGGAAACGAGGTCCGGGGCGGCGGTCGGAAACGAGGTCCGGGGCGGCGGTCGGAAACTAGGTCCGGGGCGGCGGTCGGAAACGAGGTCCGGGGCGGCGGTCGGAAACGAGGTCCGGGGCGGCGGTCGGAAACGAGGTCCGGGACGGCGGTCGGAAACGAGGTCCGGGGCGGCGGTCGGAAACGAGGTCCGGGGCGGCGGTCGGAAACGAGGTCCGGGGCGGCGGTCGGAAACGAGGTCCGGGGCGGCGGTCGGAACCGAGGTCCGGGGCGGCGGTCGGAACCGAGGTCCGGGGCGGCGGTCGGAACCGAGGTCCAGGGCGGCGGTCGGAACCGAGGTCCGGGGCGGCGGTCGGAACCGAGGTCCGGGGCGGCGGTCGGAAACGAGGTCCGGGGCGGCGGTCGGAAACGAGGTCCGGGGCGGCGGTCGGAAACGAGGTCCGGGGCGGCGGTCGGAAACGAGGTCCGGGGCGGCGGTCGGAAACGAGGTCCGGGGCGGCGGTCGGAAACGAGGTCCGGGGCGGCGGTCGGAACCGAGGTCCGGGGCGTCGGTCGGAACCGAGGTCCGGGGCGGCGGTCGGAACCGAGGTCCGGGGCGGCGGTCGGAACCGAGGTCCGGGGCGGCGGTCGGAACCGAGGTCCGGGGCGGCGGTCGGAACCGAGGTCCGGGGCGGCGGTCGGAACCGAGGTCCGGGGCCGCGGTCGGAACCAAGGTCCGGGGCGGCGGTCGGAACCAAGGTCCGGGGCGGCGGTCGGAACCAAGGTCCGGGCAGGCGCTCGGAATCAAGGTATGGGGTAGCGTTCTGAGCCGAGGTCCGAGGCGCTGGACGGAACCGAGGTCCGGGGTGCCGGTCGGAACCGAGGTCCGGGGTGGCGGTCGGAACCGAGGTCCTGGGTGGCGGTCGGAACCGAGGTCCTGGGCGGCGGTCGGAACCGAGGTCCGGGGTGGCGGTCGGTACCGAGGTCCGGGCCGGCATTCGGAACCGAGGTCCGGGGCGGCGGTCGGAACCGAGGTCCGGGGCGGCGGTCGGAACCGAGGTCCGGGGCGGCGGTCGGAACCGAGGTCCGGGGCGGCGGTCGGAACCGAGGTCCGGGGCGGCGGTCGGAACCGAGGTCCGGGGCGGCGGTCGGAACCGAGGTCCGGGGCGGCGGTCGGAACCGAGGTCCGGGGCGGCGGTCGGAACCGAGGTCCGGGGCGGCGGTCGGAACCGAGGTCCGGGGCCGCGGTCGGAACCGAGGTCCGGGGCCGCGGTCGGAACCGAGGTCCGGGGCGGCGGTCGGAACCGAGGTCCGGGGCGGCGGTCGGAACCGAGGTCCGGGGCGGCGGTCGGAACCGAGGTCCGGGGCGGCGGTCGGAACCGAGGTCCGGGGCGGCGGTCGGAACCGAGGTCCGGGGCGGCGGTCGGAACCGAGGTCCGGGGCGGCGGTCGGAACCGAGGTCCGGGGCCGCGGTCGGAACCAAGGTCCAGGGCGGCGGTCGGAACCCAGGTCCGGGGCGGCGGTCGGAACCAAGGTCCGGGCAGGCGCTCGGAATCAAGGTATGGGGTAGCGTTCTGAGCCGAGGTCCGAGGCGCTGGACGGAACCGAGGTCCGGGGTGCCGGTCGGAACCGAGGTCCGGGGTGGCGGTCGGAACCGAGGTCCTGGGTGGCGGTCGGAACCGAGGTCCTGGGAGGCGGTCGGAACCGAGGTCCGGGGTGGCGGTCGGTACCGAGGTCCGGGCCGGCATTCGGAACCGAGGTCCGGGGCGGCGGTCGGAACCGAGGTCCGGGGCGGCGGTCGGAACCGAGGTCCGGGGCGGCGGTCGGAACCGAGGTCCGGGGCGGCGGTCGGAACCGAGGTCCGGGGCGGCGGTCGGAACCGAGGTCCGGGGCGGCGGTCGGAACCGAGGTCCGGGGCGGCGGTCGGAACCGAGGTCCGGGGCGGCGGTCGGAACCGAGGTCCGGGGCGGCGGTCGGAACCGAGGTCCGGGGCGGCGGTCGGAACCGAGGTCCGGGGCGGCGGTCGGAACCGAGGTCCGGGGCGGCGGTCGGAACCGAGGTCCGGGGCGGCGGTCGGAACCGAGGTCCGGGGCGGCGGTCGGAACCGAGGTCCGGGGCGGCGGTCGGAACCGAGGTCCGGGGCGGCGGTCGGAACCGAGGTCCGGGGCGGCGGTCGGAACCGAGGTCCGGGGCCGCGGTCGGAACCGAGGTCCGGGGCGGCGGTCGGAACCGAGGTCCGGGGCGGCGGTCGGAACCGAGGTCCGGGGCGGCGGTCGGAACCGAGGTCCGGGGCGGCGGTCGGATCCGAGGTCCGGGGCGGCGGTCGGAACCGAGGTCCGGGGCGGCGGTCGGAACCGAGGTCCGGGGCGGCGGTCGGAACCGAGGTCCGGGGCGGCGGTCGGAACCGAGTTCCGGGGCGGCGGTCGGAACCGAGGTCCGGGGCGGCGGTCGGAACCGAGGTCCGGGGCGGCGGTCGGAACCGAGGTCCGGGGAGGCGGTCGGAAACGAGGTCCGGGGCGTCGGTCGGAACCGAGGTCCGGGGCGGCGGTCGGGAACCGAGGTCCGGGGCGGCGGTCGGAACCGAGGTCCGGGGCGGCGGTCGGAACCAAGGTCCGGGGCGGCGGTCGGAACCAAGGTCCGGGGCGGCGGTCGGAACCAAGGTCCGGGGCGGCGGTCGGAACCAAGGTCCGGGGCGGCGGTCGGAACCAAGGTCCGGGGCGGCGGTCGGAACCAAGGTCCGGGGCGGCGGTCGGAACCAAGGTCCGGGGCGGCGGTCGGAACCAAGGTCCGGGGCGGCGGTCGGAACCAAGGTCCGGGGCGGCGGTCGGAACCAAGGTCCGGGGCGGCGGTCGGAACCAAGGTCCGGGGCGGCGGTCGGAACCAAAGTCCGGGTTCGCGTTCGGAACAAAGGTCCGACGTGGCGGTCGGAACCAAGGTCCAGGGTGGCGGTCGGAAACAAGGTCCGGGGTGGCGGTCAGAACCAACGTCCGGGGTGGCGGTCGGAACCAAGGTCCGGGGCGGCGGTCGGAACCAAGGTCCGGGGCGGCGGTCGGAACCAAGGTCCGGGGCGGCGGTCGGAACCAAGGTCCGGGCAGGCGCTCGGAATCAAGGTATGGGGTAGCGTTCTGAGCCGAGGTCCGAGGCGCTGGACGGAACCGAGGTCCGGGGTGCCGGTCGGAACCGAGGTCCGGCGTGGCGGTCGGAACCGAGGTCCGGGGCGGCGGTCGGAACCGAGGTCCGGGGCGGCGGTCGGAACCGAGGTCCGGGGCGGCGGTCGGAACCGAGGTCCGGGGCGGCGGTCGGAACCGAGGTCCGGGGCGGCGGTCGGAACCGAGGTCCGGGGCAGCGGTCGGAAACTAGGTCCGGGGCGGCGGTCGGAAACGAGGTCCGGGGCGGCGGTCGGAAACGAGGTCCGGGGCGGCGGTCGGAAACGAGGTCCGGGACGGCGGTCGGAAACGAGGTCCGGGGCGGCGGTCGGAAACGAGGTCCGGGGCGGCGGTCGGAAACGAGGTCCGGGGCGGCGGTCGGAAACGAGGTCCGGGGCGGCGGTCGGAACCGAGGTCCGGGGCGGCGGTCGGAACCGAGGTCCGGGGCGGCGGTCGGAACCGAGGTCCGGGGCGGCGGTCGGAACCGAGGTCCGGGGCGGCGGTCGGAACCGAGGTCCGGGGCGGCGGTCGGAAACGAGGTCCGGGGCGGCGGTCGGAAACGAGGTCCGGGGCGGCGGTCGGAAACGAGGTCCGGGGCGGCGGTCGGAAACGAGGTCCGGGGCGGCGGTCGGAAACGAGGTCCGGGGCGGCGGTCGGAAACGAGGTCCGGGGCGGCGGTCGGAACCGAGGTCCGGGGCGTCGGTCGGAACCGAGGTCCGGGGCGGCGGTCGGAACCGAGGTCCGGGGCGGCGGTCGGAACCGAGGTCCGGGGCGGCGGTCGGAACCGAGGTCCGGGGCGGCGGTCGGAACCGAGGTCCGGGGCGGCGGTCGGAACCGAGGTCCGGGGCCGCGGTCGGAACCAAGGTCCGGGGCGGCGGTCGGAACCAAGGTCCGGGGCGGCGGTCGGAACCAAGGTCCGGGCAGGCGCTCGGAACCAAGGTCCGGGCAGGCGCTCGGAATCAAGGTATGGGGTAGCGTTCTGAGCCGAGGTCCGAGGCGCTGGACGGAACCGAGGTCCGGGGTGCCGGTCGGAACCGAGGTCCGGGGTGGCGGTCGGAACCGAGGTCCTGGGTGGCGGTCGGAACCGAGGTCCTGGGCGGCGGTCGGAACCGAGGTCCGGGGTGGCGGTCGGTACCGAGGTCCGGGCCGGCATTCGGAACCGAGGTCCGGGGCGGCGGTCGGAACCGAGGTCCGGGGCGGCGGTCGGAACCGAGGTCCGGGGCGGCGGTCGGAACCGAGGTCCGGGGCGGCGGTCGGAACCGAGGTCCGGGGCGGCGGTCGGAACCGAGGTCCGGGGCGGCGGTCGGAACCGAGGTCCGGGGCGGCGGTCGGAACCGAGGTCCGGGGCGGCGGTCGGAACCGAGGTCCGGGGCGGCGGTCGGAACCGAGGTCCGGGGCCGCGGTCGGAACCGAGGTCCGGGGCCGCGGTCGGAACCGAGGTCCGGGGCGGCGGTCGGAACCGAGGTCCGGGGCGGCGGTCGGAACCGAGGTCCGGGGCGGCGGTCGGAACCGAGGTCCGGGGCGGCGGTCGGAACCGAGGTCCGGGGCGGCGGTCGGAACCGAGGTCCGGGGCGGCGGTCGGAACCGAGGTCCGGGGCGGCGGTCGGAACCGAGGTCCGGGGCCGCGGTCGGAACCAAGGTCCAGGGCGGCGGTCGGAACCCAGGTCCGGGGCGGCGGTCGGAACCAAGGTCCGGGCAGGCGCTCGGAATCAAGGTATGGGGTAGCGTTCTGAGCCGAGGTCCGAGGCGCTGGACGGAACCGAGGTCCGGGGTGCCGGTCGGAACCGAGGTCCGGGGTGGCGGTCGGAACCGAGGTCCTGGGTGGCGGTCGGAACCGAGGTCCTGGGAGGCGGTCGGAACCGAGGTCCGGGGTGGCGGTCGGTACCGAGGTCCGGGCCGGCATTCGGAACCGAGGTCCGGGGCGGCGGTCGGAACCGAGGTCCGGGGCGGCGGTCGGAACCGAGGTCCGGGGCGGCGGTCGGAACCGAGGTCCGGGGCGGCGGTCGGAACCGAGGTCCGGGGCGGCGGTCGGAACCGAGGTCCGGGGCGGCGGTCGGAACCGAGGTCCGGGGCGGCGGTCGGAACCGAGGTCCGGGGCGGCGGTCGGAACCGAGGTCCGGGGCGGCGGTCGGAACCGAGGTCCGGGGCGGCGGTCGGAACCGAGGTCCGGGGCGGCGGTCGGAACCGAGGTCCGGGGCGGCGGTCGGAACCGAGGTCCGGGGCGGCGGTCGGAACCGAGGTCCGGGGCGGCGGTCGGAACCGAGGTCCGGGGCGGCGGTCGGAACCGAGGTCCGGGGCGGCGGTCGGAACCGAGGTCCGGGGCGGCGGTCGGAACCGAGGTCCGGGGCCGCGGTCGGAACCGAGGTCCGGGGCGGCGGTCGGAACCGAGGTCCGGGGCGGCGGTCGGAACCGAGGTCCGGGGCGGCGGTCGGAACCGAGGTCCGGGGCGGCGGTCGGATCCGAGGTCCGGGGCGGCGGTCGGAACCGAGGTCCGGGGCGGCGGTCGGAACCGAGGTCCGGGGCGGCGGTCGGAACCGAGGTCCGGGGCGGCGGTCGGAACCGAGTTCCGGGGCGGCGGTCGGAACCGAGGTCCGGGGCGGCGGTCGGAACCGAGGTCCGGGGCGGCGGTCGGAACCGAGGTCCGGGGAGGCGGTCGGAAACGAGGTCCGGGGCGGCGGTCGGAACCGAGGTCCGGGGCGGCGGTCGGGAACCGAGGTCCGGGGCGGCGGTCGGAACCGAGGTCCGGGGCGGCGGTCGGAACCAAGGTCCGGGGCGGCGGTCGGAACCAAGGTCCGGGGCGGCGGTCGGAACCAAGGTCCGGGGCGGCGGTCGGAACCAAGGTCCGGGGCGGCGGTCGGAACCAAGGTCCGGGGCGGCGGTCGGAACCAAGGTCCGGGGCGGCGGTCGGAACCAAGGTCCGGGGCGGCGGTCGGAACCAAGGTCCGGGGCGGCGGTCGGAACCAAGGTCCGGGGCGGCGGTCGGAACCAAGGTCCGGGGCGGCGGTCGGAACCAAAGTCCGGGTTCGCGTTCGGAACAAAGGTCCGACGTGGCGGTCGGAACCAAGGTCCAGGGTGGCGGTCGGAAACAAGGTCCGGGGTGGCGGTCAGAACCAACGTCCGGGGTGGCGGTCGGAACCAAGGTCCGGGGCGGCGGTCGGAACCAAGGTCCGGGGCGGCGGTCGGAACCAAGGTCCGGGGCGGCGGTCGGAACCAAGGTCCGGGCAGGCGCTCGGAATCAAGGTATGGGGTAGCGTTCTGAGCCGAGGTCCGAGGCGCTGGACGGAACCGAGGTCCGGGGTGCCGGTCGGAACCGAGGTCCGGCGTGGCGGTCGGAACCGAGGTCCGGGGCGGCGGTCGGAACCGAGGTCCGGGGCGGCGGTCGGAACCGAGGTCCGGGGCGGCGGTCGGAACCGAGGTCCGGGGCGGCGGTCGGAACCGAGGTCCGGGGCGGCGGTCGGAACCGAGGTCCGGGGCAGCGGTCGGAAACTAGGTCCGGGGCGGCGGTCGGAAACGAGGTCCGGGGCGGCGGTCGGAAACGAGGTCCGGGGCGGCGGTCGGAAACGAGGTCCGGGACGGCGGTCGGAAACGAGGTCCGGGGCGGCGGTCGGAAACGAGGTCCGGGGCGGCGGTCGGAAACGAGGTCCGGGGCGGCGGTCGGAAACGAGGTCCGGGGCGGCGGTCGGAACCGAGGTCCGGGGCGGCGGTCGGAACCGAGGTCCGGGGCGGCGGTCGGAACCGAGGTCCGGGGCGGCGGTCGGAACCGAGGTCCGGGGCGGCGGTCGGAACCGAGGTCCGGGGCGGCGGTCGGAAACGAGGTCCGGGGCGGCGGTCGGAAACGAGGTCCGGGGCGGCGGTCGGAAACGAGGTCCGGGGCGGCGGTCGGAAACGAGGTCCGGGGCGGCGGTCGGAAACGAGGTCCGGGGCGGCGGTCGGAAACGAGGTCCGGGGCGGCGGTCGGAACCGAGGTCCGGGGCGTCGGTCGGAACCGAGGTCCGGGGCGGCGGTCGGAACCGAGGTCCGGGGCGGCGGTCGGAACCGAGGTCCGGGGCGGCGGTCGGAACCGAGGTCCGGGGCGGCGGTCGGAACCGAGGTCCGGGGCGGCGGTCGGAACCGAGGTCCGGGGCCGCGGTCGGAACCAAGGTCCGGGGCGGCGGTCGGAACCAAGGTCCGGGGCGGCGGTCGGAACCAAGGTCCGGGCAGGCGCTCGGAATCAAGGTATGGGGTAGCGTTCTGAGCCGAGGTCCGAGGCGCTGGACGGAACCGAGGTCCGGGGTGCCGGTCGGAACCGAGGTCCGGGGTGGCGGTCGGAACCGAGGTCCTCGGTGGCGGTCGGAACCGAGGTCCTGGGCGGCGGTCGGAACCGAGGTCCGGGGTGGCGGTCGGTACCGAGGTCCGGGCCGGCATTCGGAACCGAGGTCCGGGGCGGCGGTCGGAACCGAGGTCCGGGGCGGCGGTCGGAACCGAGGTCCGGGGCGGCGGTCGGAACCGAGGTCCGGGGCGGCGGTCGGAACCGAGGTCCGGGGCGGCGGTCGGAACCGAGGTCCGGGGCGGCGGTCGGAACCGAGGTCCGGGGCGGCGGTCGGAACCGAGGTCCGGGGCGGCGGTCGGAACCGAGGTCCGGGGCCGCGGTCGGAACCGAGGTCCGGGGCCGCGGTCGGAACCGAGGTCCGGGGCGGCGGTCGGAACCGAGGTCCGGGGCGGCGGTCGGAACCGAGGTCCGGGGCGGCGGTCGGAACCGAGGTCCGGGGCGGCGGTCGGAACCGAGGTCCGGGGCGGCGGTCGGAACCGAGGTCCGGGGCGGCGGTCGGAACCGAGGTCCGGGGCGGCGGTCGGAACCGAGGTCCGGGGCGGCGGTCGGAACCGAGGTCCGGGGCGGCGGTCGGAACCGAGGCCCAGGGCGGCGGTCGGAACCGAGGTCCGGGGCGGCGGTCGGAACCGAGGTCCGGGGCGGCGGTCGGAAACGAGGTCCGGGGCGGCGGTCGGAACCGAGGTCCGGGGCGGCGGTCGGGAACCAAGGTCCAGGGCGGCGGTCGGAACCGAGGTCCGGGGCGGCGGTCGGAACCAAGGTCCGGGGCGGCGGTCGGAACCAAGGTCCGGGGCGGCGGTCGGAACCAAGGTCCGGGGCGGCGGTCGGAACTAAGGTCCGGGGCGGCGGTCGGAACCAAGGTCCGGGGCGGCGGTCGGAACCAAGGTCCGGGGCGGCGGTCGGAACCAAGGTCCGGGGCGGCGGTCGGAACCAAGGTCCGGGGCGGCGGTCGGAACCAAGGTCCGGGGCGGCGGTCGGAACCGAGGTCCGGGGCGGCGGTCGGAACCGAGGTCCGGGGCCGCGGTCGGAACCAAGGTCCGGGGCGGCGGTCGGAACCAAGGTCCGGGGCGGCGGTCGGAACCAAGGTCCGGGCAGGCGCTCGGAATCAAGGTATGGGGTAGCGTTCTGAGCCGAGGTCCGAGGCGCTGGACGGAACCGAGGTCCGGGGTGCCGGTCGGAACCGAGGTCCGGGGTGGCGGTCGGAACCGAGGTCCTGGGTGGCGGTCGGAACCGAGGTCCTGGGAGGCGGTCGGAACCGAGGTCCGGGGTGGCGGTCGGTACCGAGGTCCGGGCCGGCATTCGGAACCGAGGTCCGGGGCGGCGGTCGGAACCGAGGTCCGGGGCGGCGGTCGGAACCGAGGTCCGGGGCGGCGGTCGGAACCGAGGTCCGGGGCGGCGGTCGGAACCGAGGTCCGGGGCGGCGGTCGGAACCGAGGTCCGGGGCGGCGGTCGGAACCGAGGTCCGGGGCGGCGGTCGGAACCGAGGTCCGGGGCGGCGGTCGGAACCGAGGTCCGGGGCGGCGGTCGGAACCGAGGTCCGGGGCGGCGGTCGGAACCGAGGTCCGGGGCGGCGGTCGAAACCGAGGTCCGGGGCGGCGGTCGGAACCGAGGTCCGGGGCGGCGGTCGGAACCGAGGTCCGGGGCGGCGGTCGGAACCGAGGTCCGGGGCGGCGGTCGGAACCGAGGTCCGGGGCGGCGGTCGGAACCGAGGTCCGGGGCGGCGGTCGGAACCGAGGTCCGGGGCCGCGGTCGGAACCGAGGTCCGGGGCGGCGGTCGGAACCGAGGTCCGGGGCGGCGGTCGGAACCGAGGTCCGGGGCGGCGGTCGGAACCGAGGTCCGGGGCGGCGGTCGGATCCGAGGTCCGGGGCGGCGGTCGGAACCGAGGTCCGGGGCGGCGGTCGGAACCGAGGTCCGGGGCGGCGGTCGGAACCGAGGTCCGGGGCGGCGGTCGGAACCGAGGTCCGGGGCGGCGGTCGGAACCGAGGTCCGGGGCGGCGGTCGGAACCGAGGTCCGGGGCGGCGGTCGGAACCGAGGTCCGGGGCGGCGGTCGGAAACGAGGTCCGGGGCGGCGGTCGGAACCGAGGTCCGGGGCGGCGGTCGGGAACCGAGGTCCGGGGCGGCGGTCGGAACCAAGGTCCGGGGCGGCGGTCGGAACCAAGGTCCGGGGCGGCGGTCGGAACCAAGGTCCGGGGCGGCGGTCGGAACCAAGGTCCGGGGCGGCGGTCGGAACCAAGGTCCGGGGCGGCGGTCGGAACCAAGGTCCGGGGCGGCGGTCGGAACCAAGGTCCGGGGCGGCGGTCGGAACCAAGGTCCGGGGCGGCGGTCGGAACCAAGGTCCGGGGCGGCGGTCGGAACCAAGGTCCGGGGCGGCGGTCGGAACCAAGGTCCGGGGCGGCGGTCGGAACCAAAGTCCGGGTTCGCGTTCGGAACAAAGGTCCGACGTGGCGGTCGGAACCAAGGTCCAGGGTGGCGGTCGGAAACAAGGTCCGGGGTGGCGGTCGGAACCAACGTCCGGGGTGGCGGTCGGAACCAAGGTCCGGGGCGGCGGTCGGAACCAAGGTCCGGGGCGGCGGTCGGAACCAAGGTCCGGGGCGGCGGTCGGAACCAAGGTCCGGGCCGGCGCTCGGAATCAAGGTATGGGGTAGCGTTCTGAGCCGAGGTCCGAGGCGCTGGACGGAACCGAGGTCCGGGGTGCCGGTCGGAACCGAGGTCCGGCGTGGCGGTCGGAACCGAGGTCCGGGGCGGCGGTCGGAACCGAGGTCCGGGGCGGCGGTCGGAACCGAGGTCCGGGGCGGCGGTCGGAACCGAGGTCCGGGGCGGCGGTCGGAACCGAGGTCCGGGGCGGCGGTCGGAACCGAGGTCCGGGGCGGCGGTCGGAACCGAGGTCCGGGGCGGCGGTCGGAACCGAGGTCCGGGGCGGCGGTCGGAACCGAGGTCCGGGGCCGCGGTCGGAACCGAGGTCCGGGGCGGCGGTCGGAACCGAGGTCCGGGGCGGCGGTCGGAACCAAGGTCTGGGCTAGCGGTTGGAACCAAGGTGGCGATCGGAACCAAGGACCGGGGTGACGGTCAGAACCAAGGTCCGGGGTGGCAGTCGGAACCAAGGTCCAAAGTGGCGGTCGAAACCAAGGTCAGGGGTGGCGGTCGTAACCAAGGTCCGGGGTGGCGGTCGGAACCAAGGTCCGGGGTGGCGGTCGGAACCAAGGTCCGGGGGGGGAGGTCGATACCATGGTCCGGCGTGGCGGTCGGGACCAAGGTCCGGGGTGGCGGTCGGAACCGAGGGCGGTCCGAACCAAGGTCCTGGCTGGCGGTCGGAACCAAGATACGGGGTGGCGGTCGGAACCAAAGTCCGGGGTAGCGTTCGGAACAAAGGTCCGGCGTGGCGGTCGGAACCAAGATCCGGGCTGGCGGTCGGAACGAAGGTCCGGGATCGCGGTCGGAACCAATGTCAGGGGTGGCAGTCGATACCATGGTCCGGCGTGGCGGTCGGAACCAAGGTCCGGGGTGGCGGTCGGAACCAAGTATCGGGGTGGCGGTCGGAACCAAGTATCGGGGTGGCGGTCCGAACCAAGGTTCGGGCTGGCGGTCGGAACCAAGGTCCGGGGTGGCGGTCGGAACCAAGGTCCGGGGTGGCGGTCGGAACCAAGGTCCGGGGCGGCGGTCGGAACCAAGGTCCGGGGCGGCGGTCGGAACCAAGGTCCAGGGCGGCGGTCGGAACCAAGGTCCGGGGCGGCGGTCGGAACCGAGGTCCGGGGCGGCGGTCGGAACCGAGGCCCGGGGCGGCGGTCGGAACCGAGGTCCGGGGCGGCGGTCGGAACCGAGGTCCGGGGCGGCGGTCGGAAACGAGGTCCGGGGCGGCGGTCGGAACCGAGGTCCGGGGCGGCGGTCGGAAACGAGGTCCGGGGCGGCGGTCGGAACCGAGGTCCGGGGCGGCGGTCGGGAACCAAGGTCCAGGGCGGCGGTCGGAACCAAGGTCCGGGGCGGCGGTCGGAACCAAGGTCCGGGGCGGCGGTCGGAACCAAGGTCCGGGGCGGCGGTCGGAACCAAGGTCCGGGGCGGCGGTCGGAACCAAGGTCCGGGGCGGCGGTCGGAACCAAGGTCCGGGGCGGCGGTCGGAACCAAGGTCCGGGGCGGCGGTCGGAACCAAGGTCCGGGGCCGCGGTCGGAACCAAGGTCCGGGGCGGCGGTCGGAACCAAGGTCCGGGGCGGCGGTCGGAACCAAGGTCCGGGCAGGCGCTCGGAATCAAGGTATGGGGTAGCGTTCTGAGCCGAGGTCCGAGGCGCTGGACGGAACCGAGGTCCGGGGTGCCGGTCGGAACCGAGGTCCGGGGTGGCGGTCGGAACCGAGGTCCTGGGTGGCGGTCGGAACCGAGGTCCTGGGAGGCGGTCGGAACCGAGGTCCGGGGTGGCGGTCGGTACCGAGGTCCGGGCCGGCATTCGGAACCGAGGTCCGGGGCGGCGGTCGGAACCGAGGTCCGGGGCGGCGGTCGGAACCGAGGTCCGGGGCGGCGGTCGGAACCGAGGTCCGGGGCGGCGGTCGGAACCGAGGTCCGGGGCGGCGGTCGGAACCGAGGTCCGGGGCGGCGGTCGGAACCGAGGTCCGGGGCGGCGGTCGGAACCGAGGTCCGGGGCGGCGGTCGGAACCGAGGTCCGGGGCGGCGGTCGGAACCGAGGTCCGGGGCGGCGGTCGGAACCGAGGTCCGGGGCGGCTGTCGGAACCGAGGTCCGGGGCGGCGGTCGGAACCGAGGTCCGGGGCGGCGGTCGGAACCGAGGTCCGGGGCGGCGGTCGGAACCGAGGTCCGGGGCGGCGGTCGGAACCGAGGTCCGGGGCGGCGGTCGGAACTGAGGTCCGGGGCGGCGGTCGGAACCGAGGTCCGGGGCGGCGGTCGGAACCGAGGTCCGGGGCGGCGGTCGGAACCGAGGTCCGGGGCGGCGGTCGGAACCGAGGTCCGGGGCGGCGGTCGGAACCGAGGTCCGGGGCGGCGGTCGGATCCGAGGTCCGGGGCGGCGGTCGGAACCGAGGTCCGGGGCGGCGGTCGGAACCGAGGTCCGGGGCGGCGGTCGGAACCGAGGTCCGGGGCGGCGGTCGGAACCGAGGTCCGGGGCGGCGGTCGGAACCGAGGTCCGGGGCGGCGGTCGGAACCGAGGTCCGGGGCGGCGGTCGGAACCGAGGTCCGGGGCGGCGGTCGGAAACGAGGTCCGGGGCGGCGGTCGGAACCGAGGTCCGGGGCGGCGGTCGGGAACCGAGGTCCGGGGCGGCGGTCGGAACCAAGGTCCGGGGCGGCGGTCGGAACCAAGGTCCGGGGCGGCGGTCGGAACCAAGGTCCGGGGCGGCGGTCGGAACCAAGGTCCGGGGCGGCGGTCGGAACCAAGGTCCGGGGCGGCGGTCGGAACCAAGGTCCGGGGCGGCGGTCGGAACCAAGGTCCGGGGCGGCGGTCGGAACCAAGGTCCGGGGCGGCGGTCGGAACCAAGGTCCGGGGCGGCGGTCGGAACCAAGGTCCGGGGCGGCGGTCGGAACCAAGGTCCGGGGCGGCGGTCGGAACCAAGGTCCGGGGCGGCGGTCGGAACCAAAGTCCGGGTTCGCGTTCGGAACAAAGGTCCGACGTGGCGGTCGGAACCAAGGTCCAGGGTGGCGGTCGGAAACAAGGTCCGGGGTGGCGGTCAGAACCAACGTCCGGGGTGGCGGTCGGAACCAAGGTCCGGGGCGGCGGTCGGAACCAAGGTCCGGGGCGGCGGTCGGAACCAAGGTCCGGGGTGGCGGTCGGAACCAAGGTCCGGGCAGGCGCTCGGAATCAAGGTATGGGGTAGCGTTCTGAGCCGAGGTCCGAGGCGCTGGACGGAACCGAGGTCCGGGGTGCCGGTCGGAACCGAGGTCCGGGGTGGCGGTCGGAACCGAGGTCCGGGGCGGCGGTCGGAACCGAGGTCCGGGGCGGCGGTCGGAACCGAGGTCCGGGGCGGCGGTCGGAACCGAGGTCCGGGGCGGCGGTCGTAACCGAGGTCCGGGGCGGCGGTCGGAACCGAGGTCCGGGGCGGCGGTCGGAACCGAGGTCCGGGGCGGCGGTCGGAACCGAGGTCCGGGGCGGCGGTCGGAACCGAGGTCCGGGGCGGCGGTCGGAACCGAGGTCCGGGGCGGCGGTCGGAACCGAGGTCCGGGGCGGCGGTCGGAACCAAGGTCTGGGCTAGTGGTTGGAACCAAGGTGGCGATCGGAACCAAGGACCGGGGTGACGGTCAGAACCAAGGTCCGGGGTGGCAGTCGGAACCAAGGTCCAAAGTGGCGGTCGAAACCAAGGTCAGGGGTGGCGGTCGTAACCAAGGTCCGGGGTGGCGGTCGGAACCAAGGTCCGGGGTGGCGGTCGGAACCAAGGTCCGGGGGGGGAGGTCGATACCATGGTCCGGCGTGGCGGTCGGGACCAAGGTCCGGGGTGGCGGTCGGAACCGAGGGCGGTCCGAACCAAGGTCCTGGCTGGCGGTCGGAACCAAGATACGGGGTGGCGGTCGGAACCAAAGTCCGGGGTAGCGTTCGGAACAAAGGTCCGGCGTGGCGGTCGGAACCAAGATCCGGGCTGGCGGTCGGAACGAAGGTCCGGGATCGCGGTCGGAACCAATGTCAGGGGTGGCAGTCGATACCACGGTCCGGCGTGGCGGTCGGAACCAAGGTCCGGGGTGGCGGTCGGAACCAAGTATCGGGGTGGCGGTCGGAACCAAGTATCGGGGTGGCGGTCCGAACCAAGGTTCGGGCTGGCGGTCGGAACCAAGGTCCGGGGTGGCGGTCGGAACCAAGGTCCGGGGTGGCGGTCGGAACCAAGGTCCGGGGCGGCGGTCGGAACCAAGGTCCGGGGCGGCGGTCGGAACCAAGGTCCGGGGCGGCGGTCGGAACCAAGGTCCGGGGCGGCGGTCGGAACCAAGGTCCGGGGCGGCGGTCGGAACCAAGGTCCGGGGCGGCGGTCGGAACCAAGGTCCGGGGCGGCGGTCGGAACCAAGGTCCGGGGCGGCGGTCGGAACCAAGGTCCGGGGCGGCGGTCGGAACCAAGGTCCGGGGCGGCGGTCGGAACCAAGGTCCGGGGCGGCGGTCGGAACCAAGGTCCGGGGCGGCGGTCGGAACCAAGGTCCGGGGCGGCGGTCGGAACCAAGGTCCGGGGCGGCGGTCGGAACCAAGGTCCGGGGCGGCGGTCGGAACCAAGGTCCGGGGCGGCGGTCGGAACCAAGGTCCGGGGCGGCGGTCGGAACCAAGGTCCGGGGCGGCGGTCGGAACCAAGGTCCGCGGTGGCGGTCGGAACCAAGGTCCGGGGTGGCGGTCGGAACCAAGGTCCGGGGTGGCGGTCTGAACCAAGGTCCGGGGAGGCGGTCGGAACCAAGGTACGGGATGGCGGTCGGAACCATGGTCCGAGGTGGCGGTCGGAACCAAGGTCCGGGGTGGTGGTCAGATCTCAAGGTCCGGGGTGGCGGTCGGAACCAATGTCCGGGGTTGCGGTCGGAACCAAGGTCCGGTGTGCCGGTCGGGAAAAAGTTCCAGGATGGCGGTCGGAACCAAGGTCTGGGCTAGCGGTTGGAACCAAGGTGGCGATCGGAACCAAGGACCGGGGTGACGGTCAGAACCAAGGTCCGGGGTGGCAGTCGGAACCAAGGTCCAAAGTGGCGGTCGAAACCAAGGTCAGGGGTGGCGGTCGTAACCAAGGTCCGGGGTGGCGGTCGGAACCAAGGTCCGGGGTGGCGGTCGGAACCAAGGTCCGGGGGGGGAGGTCGATACCATGGTCCGGCGTGGCGGTCGGGACCAAGGTCCGGGGTGGCGGTCGGAACCGAGGGCGGTCCGAACCAAGGTCCTGGCTGGCGGTCGGAACCAAGATCCGGGGTGGCGGTCGGAACCAAAGTCCGGGGTAGCGTTCGGAACAAAGGTCCGGCGTGGCGGTCGGAACCAAGATCCGGGCTGGCGGTCGGAACGAAGGTCCGGGATCGCGGTCGGAACCAATGTCAGGGGTGGCAGTCGGTACCAAAATCCGGGGGGGCGGTCGATACCACGGTCCGGGGTGGCGGTCGGAACGAAGGTCCGGGGTGGCGGTCGGAACCAAGTATCGGGGTGGCGGTCGGAACCAAGTATCGGGGTGGCGGTCCGAACCAAGGTTCGGGCTGGCGGTCGGAACCAAGGTCCGGGGTGGCGGTCGGAACCAAGGTCCGGGGTGGCGGTCGGAACCAAGGTCCGGGGCGGCGGTCGGAACCAAGGTCCGGGGCGGCGGTCGTAACCAAGGTCCGGGGCGGCGGTCGGAACCAAGGTCCGGGGCGGCGGTCGGAACCAAGGTCCGGGGCGGCGGTCGGAACCAAGGTCCGGGGCGGCGGTCGGAACCAAGGTCCGGGGCGGCGGTCGGAACCAAGGTCCGGGGCGGCGGTCGGAACCAAGGTCCGGGGCGGCGGTCGGAACCAAGGTCCGGGGCGGCGGTCGGAACCAAGGTCCGGGGCGGCGGTCGGAACCAAGGTCCGGGGCGGCGGTCGGAACCAAGGTCCGGGGCGGCGGTCGGAACCAAGGTCCGGGGCGGCGGTCGGAACCAAGGTCCGGGGCGGCGGTCGGGACCAAGGTCCGGGGCGGCGGTCGGGACCAAGGTCCGGGGCGGCGGTCGGAACCAAGGTCCGGGGCGGCGGTCGGAACCAAGGTCCGGGGCGGCGGTCGGAACCAAGGTCCGGGGCGGCGGTCGGAACCAAGGTCCGGGGCGGCGGTCGGAACCAAGGTCCGGGCAGGCGCTCGGAACCGAGGTATGGGGAAGCGTTCTGAGCCGAGGTCCGAGGTGCTGGACGGAACCGAGGTCCGGGGTGCCGGTCGGAACCGAGGTCCGGGGTGGCGGTCGGAACCGAGGTCCGGGGTGCCGGTCGGAACCGAGGTCCGGGGTGGCGGTCGGAACCAAGGTCTGGGCTAGCGGTTGGAACCAAGGTGGCGATCGGAACCAAGGACCGGGGTGACGGTCAGAACGAAGGTCCGGGGTGGCAGTCGGAACCAAGGTCCAAAGTGGCGGTCGAAACCAAGGTCAGGGGTGGCGGTCGTAACCAAGGTCCGGGGTGGCGGTCGGAACCAAGGTCCGGGGTGGCGGTCGGAACCAAGGTCCGGGGGGGGAGGTCGATACCATGATCAGGGGTGGCGGTCGGAACCAAGGTCCGGGGTGGCGGTCGGAACTAATGTCCGGGGTGGCGGTCGGAACCAAGATCCGGGGCGGCGGTCGGAACTAAGGTCCGGGGTGGCGGTCGGAACCAATGTCCGGGGTGGCGGTCGGAACCAAGGTCCGGGGTGGCGGTCGGAACCAAGGTCCGGGGTGGCGGTCGGAAACAAGGTCCGGGGTTGGCGGTCGGAAACAAGGTCCGGGGTGGCGGTCGGAAACAAGTTCCGGGGTGGCGGTCGGAAACAAGGTCCGGGGTGGCGGTCGGAAACAAGGTCCGGGGTGGCGGTCGGAAACAAGGTCCGGGGTGACGGTCTGAACCAGGGTCCGGGGTGGCGGTCGGAACCAACGTCCGGGGTGACGGTCCAAACCAACGTCCGGGGTGGCAGTCGGAACCAAGGTCCGGGGTGGCGGTCGGAACCAAGATCCGGGGTGGCGGTCGGAACCAAGATCCGGGGTGGCGGTCGGAACCAAGGTCCGGGGTGGCGGTCGGAACCAAGGTCCGGGGTGGAGTTCGGAACCAAGGTCCGGGGTGGCTGGCGGTACCAAGGTACAGGGGGGCAGTTGATACCACGGTCCGGCGTGCCGGTCGGAACCAAGGTCCGGGGGGGGAGGTCGATACCATGGTCCGGCGTGGCGGTCGGGACCAAGGTCCGGGGTGGCGGTCGGAACCGAGGGCGGTCCGAACCAAGGTCCTGGCTGGCGGTCGGAACCAAGATACGGGGTGGCGGTCGGAACCAAAGTCCGGGGTAGCGTTCGGAACAAAGGTCCGGCGTGGCGGTCGGAACCAAGATCCGGGCTGGCGGTCGGAACGAAGGTCCGGGATCGCGGTCGGAACCAATGTCAGGGGTGGCAGTCGATACCATGGTCCGGCGTGGCGGTCGGAACCAAGGTCCGGGGTGGCGGTCGGAACCAAGTATCGGGGTGGCGGTCGGAACCAAGTATCGGGGTGGCGGTCCGAACCAAGGTTCGGGCTGGCGGTCGGAACCAAGGTCCGGGGTGGCGGTCGGAACCAAGGTCCGGGGTGGCGGTCGGAACCAAGGTCCGGGGCGGCGGTCGGAACCAAGGTCCGGGGCGGCGGTCGGAACCAAGGTCCAGGGCGGCGGTCGGAACCAAGGTCCGGGGCGGCGGTCGGAACCGAGGTCCGGGGCGGCGGTCGGAACCGAGGCCCGGGGCGGCGGTCGGAACCGAGGTCCGGGGCGGCGGTCGGAACCGAGGTCCGGGGCGGCGGTCGGAAACGAGGTCCGGGGCGGCGGTCGGAACCGAGGTCCGGGGCGGCGGTCGGAAACGAGGTCCGGGGCGGCGGTCGGAACCGAGGTCCGGGGCGGCGGTCGGGAACCAAGGTCCAGGGCGGCGGTCGGAACCAAGGTCCGGGGCGGCGGTCGGAACCAAGGTCCGGGGCGGCGGTCGGAACCAAGGTCCGGGGCGGCGGTCGGAACCAAGGTCCGGGGCGGCGGTCGGAACCAAGGTCCGGGGCGGCGGTCGGAACCAAGGTCCGGGGCGGCGGTCGGAACCAAGGTCCGGGGCGGCGGTCGGAACCAAGGTCCGGGGCGGCGGTCGGAACCAAGGTCCGGGGCGGCGGTCGGAACCAAGGTCCGGGGCGGCGGTCGGAACCAAGGTCCGGGGCGGCGGTCGGAACCGAGGTCCGGGGCGGCGGTCGGAACCGAGGTCCGGGGCCGCGGTCGGAACCAAGGTCCGGGGCGGCGGTCGGAACCAAGGTCCGGGGCGGCGGTCGGAACCAAGGTCCGGGCAGGCGCTCGGAATCAAGGTATGGGGTAGCGTTCTGAGCCGAGGTCCGAGGCGCTGGACGGAACCGAGGTCCGGGGTGCCGGTCGGAACCGAGGTCCGGGGTGGCGGTCGGAACCGAGGTCCTGGGTGGCGGTCGGAACCGAGGTCCTGGGAGGCGGTCGGAACCGAGGTCCGGGGTGGCGGTCGGTACCGAGGTCCGGGCCGGCATTCGGAACCGAGGTCCGGGGCGGCGGTCGGAACCGAGGTCCGGGGCGGCGGTCGGAACCGAGGTCCGGGGCGGCGGTCGGAACCGAGGTCCGGGGCGGCGGTCGGAACCGAGGTCCGGGGCGGCGGTCGGAACCGAGGTCCGGGGCGGCGGTCGGAACCGAGGTCCGGGGCGGCGGTCGGAACCGAGGTCCGGGGCGGCGGTCGGAACCGAGGTCCGGGGCGGCGGTCGGAACCGAGGTCCGGGGCGGCGGTCGGAACCGAGGTCCGGGGCGGCTGTCGGAACCGAGGTCCGGGGCGGCGGTCGGAACCGAGGTCCGGGGCGGCGGTCGGAACCGAGGTCCGGGGCGGCGGTCGGAACCGAGGTCCGGGGCGGCGGTCGGAACCGAGGTCCGGGGCGGCGGTCGGAACCGAGGTCCGGGGCGGCGGTCGGAACCGAGGTCCGGGGCGGCGGTCGGAACCGAGGTCCGGGGCGGCGGTCGGAACCGAGGTCCGGGGCGGCGGTCGGAACCGAGGTCCGGGGCGGCGGTCGGAACCGAGGTCCGGGGCGGCGGTCGGATCCGAGGTCCGGGGCGGCGGTCGGAACCGAGGTCCGGGGCGGCGGTCGGAACCGAGGTCCGGGGCGGCGGTCGGAACCGAGGTCCGGGGCGGCGGTCGGAACCGAGGTCCGGGGCGGCGGTCGGAACCGAGGTCCGGGGCGGCGGTCGGAACCGAGGTCCGGGGCGGCGGTCGGAACCGAGGTCCGGGGCGGCGGTCGGAAACGAGGTCCGGGGCGGCGGTCGGAACCGAGGTCCGGGGCGGCGGTCGGGAACCGAGGTCCGGGGCGGCGGTCGGAACCGAGGTCCGGGGCGGCGGTCGGAACCAAGGTCCGGGGCGGCGGTCGGAACCAAGGTCCGGGGCGGCGGTCGGAACCAAGGTCCGGGGCGGCGGTCGGAACCAAGGTCCGGGGCGGCGGTCGGAACCAAGGTCCGGGGCGGCGGTCGGAACCAAGGTCCGGGGCGGCGGTCGGAACCAAGGTCCGGGGCGGCGGTCGGAACCAAGGTCCGGGGCGGCGGTCGGAACCAAGGTCCGGGGCGGCGGTCGGAACCAAGGTCCGGGGCGGCGGTCGGAACCAAGGTCCGGGGCGGCGGTCGGAACCAAAGTCCGGGGTAGCGTTCGGAACAAAGGTCCGGCGTGGCGGTCGGAACCAAGATCCGGGCTGGCGGTCGGAACGAAGGTCCGGGATCGCGGTCGGAACCAATGTCAGGGGTGGCAGTCGGTACCAAAATCCGGGGGGGCGGTCGATACCACGGTCCGGGGTGGCGGTCGGAACCAAGGTCCGGGGTGGCGGTCGGAACCAAGTATCGGGGTGGCGGTCGGAACCAAGTATCGGGGTGGCGGTCCGAACCAAGGTTCGGGCTGGCGGTCGGAACCAAGGTCCGGGGTGGCGGTCGGAACCAAGGTCCGGGGTGGCGGTCGGAACCAAGGTCCGGGGCGGCGGTCGGAACCAAGGTCCGGGGCGGCGGTCGTAACCAAGGTCCGGGGCGGCGGTCGGAACCAAGGTCCGGGGCGGCGGTCGGAACCAAGGTCCGGGGCGGCGGTCGGAACCAAGGTCCGGGGCGGCGGTCGGAACCAAGGTCCGGGGCGGCGGTCGGAACCAAGGTCCGGGGCGGCGGTCGGAACCAAGGTCCGGGGCGGCGGTCGGAACCAAGGTCCGGGGCGGCGGTCGGAACCAAGGTCCGGGGCGGCGGTCGGAACCAAGGTCCGGGGCGGCGGTCGGAACCAAGGTCCGGGGCGGCGGTCGGAACCAAGGTCCGGGGCGGCGGTCGGAACCAAGGTCCGGGGCGGCGGTCGGGACCAAGGTCCGGGGCGGCGGTCGGGACCAAGGTCCGGGGCGGCGGTCGGAACCAAGGTCCGGGGCGGCGGTCGGAACCAAGGTCCGGGGCGGCGGTCGGAACCAAGGTCCGGGGCGGCGGTCGGAACCAAGGTCCGGGGCGGCGGTCGGAACCAAGGTCCGGGCAGGCGCTCGGAACCGAGGTATGGGGAAGCGTTCTGAGCCGAGGTCCGAGGTGCTGGACGGAACCGAGGTCCGGGGTGCCGGTCGGAACCGAGGTCCGGGGTGGCGGTCGGAACCGAGGTCCGGGGTGCCGGTCGGAACCGAGGTCCGGGGTGGCGGTCGGAACCAAGGTCTGGGCTAGCGGTTGGAACCAAGGTGGCGATCGGAACCAAGGACCGGGGTGACGGTCAGAACGAAGGTCCGGGGTGGCAGTCGGAACCAAGGTCCAAAGTGGCGGTCGAAACCAAGATCCGGGGTGGCGGTCGGAACCAAGATCCGGGGTGGCGGTCGGAACCAAGGTCCGGGGTGGCGGTCGGAACCAAGGTCCGGGGTGGAGTTCGGAACCAAGGTCCGGGGTGGCTGGCGGTACCAAGGTACAGGGGGGCAGTTGATACCACGGTCCGGCGTGCCGGTCGGAACCAAGGTCCGGGGGGGGAGGTCGATACCATGGTCCGGCGTGGCGGTCGGGACCAAGGTCCGGGGTGGCGGTCGGAACCGAGGGCGGTCCGAACCAAGGTCCTGGCTGGCGGTCGGAACCAAGATACGGGGTGGCGGTCGGAACCAAAGTCCGGGGTAGCGTTCGGAACAAAGGTCCGGCGTGGCGGTCGGAACCAAGATCCGGGCTGGCGGTCGGAACGAAGGTCCGGGATCGCGGTCGGAACCAATGTCAGGGGTGGCAGTCGATACCATGGTCCGGCGTGGCGGTCGGAACCAAGGTCCGGGGTGGCGGTCGGAACCAAGTATCGGGGTGGCGGTCGGAACCAAGTATCGGGGTGGCGGTCCGAACCAAGGTTCGGGCTGGCGGTCGGAACCAAGGTCCGGGGTGGCGGTCGGAACCAAGGTCCGGGGTGGCGGTCGGAACCAAGGTCCGGGGCGGCGGTCGGAACCAAGGTCCGGGGCGGCGGTCGGAACCAAGGTCCAGGGCGGCGGTCGGAACCAAGGTCCGGGGCGGCGGTCGGAACCGAGGTCCGGGGCGGCGGTCGGAACCGAGGCCCGGGGCGGCGGTCGGAACCGAGGTCCGGGGCGGCGGTCGGAACCGAGGTCCGGGGCGGCGGTCGGAAACGAGGTCCGGGGCGGCGGTCGGAACCGAGGTCCGGGGCGGCGGTCGGAAACGAGGTCCGGGGCGGCGGTCGGAACCGAGGTCCGGGGCGGCGGTCGGGAACCAAGGTCCAGGGCGGCGGTCGGAACCAAGGTCCGGGGCGGCGGTCGGAACCAAGGTCCGGGGCGGCGGTCGGAACCAAGGTCCGGGGCGGCGGTCGGAACCAAGGTCCGGGGCGGCGGTCGGAACCAAGGTCCGGGGCGGCGGTCGGAACCAAGGTCCGGGGCGGCGGTCGGAACCAAGGTCCGGGGCGGCGGTCGGAACCAAGGTCCGGGGCGGCGGTCGGAACCAAGGTCCGGGGCGGCGGTCGGAACCAAGGTCCGGGGCGGCGGTCGGAACCAAGGTCCGGGGCGGCGGTCGGAACCGAGGTCCGGGGCGGCGGTCGGAACCGAGGTCCGGGGCCGCGGTCGGAACCAAGGTCCGGGGCGGCGGTCGGAACCAAGGTCCGGGGCGGCGGTCGGAACCAAGGTCCGGGCAGGCGCTCGGAATCAAGGTATGGGGTAGCGTTCTGAGCCGAGGTCCGAGGCGCTGGACGGAACCGAGGTCCGGGGTGCCGGTCGGAACCGAGGTCCGGGGTGGCGGTCGGAACCGAGGTCCTGGGTGGCGGTCGGAACCGAGGTCCTGGGAGGCGGTCGGAACCGAGGTCCGGGGTGGCGGTCGGTACCGAGGTCCGGGCCGGCATTCGGAACCGAGGTCCGGGGCGGCGGTCGGAACCGAGGTCCGGGGCGGCGGTCGGAACCGAGGTCCGGGGCGGCGGTCGGAACCGAGGTCCGGGGCGGCGGTCGGAACCGAGGTCCGGGGCGGCGGTCGGAACCGAGGTCCGGGGCGGCGGTCGGAACCGAGGTCCGGGGCGGCGGTCGGAACCGAGGTCCGGGGCGGCGGTCGGAACCGAGGTCCGGGGCGGCGGTCGGAACCGAGGTCCGGGGCGGCGGTCGGAACCGAGGTCCGGGGCGGCTGTCGGAACCGAGGTCCGGGGCGGCGGTCGGAACCGAGGTCCGGGGCGGCGGTCGGAACCGAGGTCCGGGGCGGCGGTCGGAACCGAGGTCCGGGGCGGCGGTCGGAACCGAGGTCCGGGGCGGCGGTCGGAACCGAGGTCCGGGGCGGCGGTCGGAACCGAGGTCCGGGGCGGCGGTCGGAACCGAGGTCCGGGGCGGCGGTCGGAACCGAGGTCCGGGGCGGCGGTCGGAACCGAGGTCCGGGGCGGCGGTCGGAACCGAGGTCCGGGGCGGCGGTCGGATCCGAGGTCCGGGGCGGCGGTCGGAACCGAGGTCCGGGGCGGCGGTCGGAACCGAGGTCCGGGGCGGCGGTCGGAACCGAGGTCCGGGGCGGCGGTCGGAACCGAGGTCCGGGGCGGCGGTCGGAACCGAGGTCCGGGGCGGCGGTCGGAACCGAGGTCCGGGGCGGCGGTCGGAACCGAGGTCCGGGGCGGCGGTCGGAAACGAGGTCCGGGGCGGCGGTCGGAACCGAGGTCCGGGGCGGCGGTCGGGAACCGAGGTCCGGGGCGGCGGTCGGAACCAAGGTCCGGGGCGGCGGTCGGAACCAAGGTCCGGGGCGGCGGTCGGAACCAAGGTCCGGGGCGGCGGTCGGAACCAAGGTCCGGGGCGGCGGTCGGAACCAAGGTCCGGGGCGGCGGTCGGAACCAAGGTCCGGGGCGGCGGTCGGAACCAAGGTCCGGGGCGGCGGTCGGAACCAAGGTCCGGGGCGGCGGTCGGAACCAAGGTCCGGGGCGGCGGTCGGAACCAAGGTCCGGGGCGGCGGTCGGAACCAAGGTCCGGGGCGGCGGTCGGAACCAAGGTCCGGGGCGGCGGTCGGAACCAAAGTCCGGGTTCGCGTTCGGAACAAAGGTCCGACGTGGCGGTCGGAACCAAGGTCCAGGGTGGCGGTCGGAAACAAGGTCCGGGGTGGCGGTCAGAACCAACGTCCGGGGTGGCGGTCGGAACCAAGGTCCGGGGCGGCGGTCGGAACCAAGGTCCGGGGCGGCGGTCGGAACCAAGGTCCGGGGCGGCGGTCGGAACCAAGGTCCGGGCAGGCGCTCGGAATCAAGGTATGGGGTAGCGTTCTGAGCCGAGGTCCGAGGCGCTGGACGGAACCGAGGTCCGGGGTGCCGGTCGGAACCGAGGTCCGGGGTGGCGGTCGGAACCGAGGTCCGGGGCGGCGGTCGGAACCGAGGTCCGGGGCGGCGGTCGGAACCGAGGTCCGGGGCGGCGGTCGGAACCGAGGTCCGGGGCGGCGGTCGTAACCGAGGTCCGGGGCGGCGGTCGGAACCGAGGTCCGGGGCGGCGGTCGGAACCGAGGTCCGGGGCGGCGGTCGGAACCGAGGTCCGGGGCGGCGGTCGGAACCGAGGTCCGGGGCGGCGGTCGGAACCGAGGTCCGGGGCGGCGGTCGGAACCGAGGTCCGGGGCGGCGGTCGGAACCAAGGTCTGGGCTAGCGGTTGGAACCAAGGTGGCGATCGGAACCAAGGACCGGGGTGACGGTCAGAACCAAGGTCCGGGGTGGCAGTCGGAACCAAGGTCCAAAGTGGCGGTCGAAACCAAGGTCAGGGGTGGCGGTCGTAACCAAGGTCCGGGGTGGCGGTCGGAACCAAGGTCCGGGGTGGCGGTCGGAACCAAGGTCCGGGGGGGGAGGTCGATACCATGGTCCGGCGTGGCGGTCGGGACCAAGGTCCGGGGTGGCGGTCGGAACCGAGGGCGGTCCGAACCAAGGTCCTGGCTGGCGGTCGGAACCAAGATACGGGGTGGCGGTCGGAACCAAAGTCCGGGGTAGCGTTCGGAACAAAGGTCCGGCGTGGCGGTCGGAACCAAGATCCGGGCTGGCGGTCGGAACGAAGGTCCGGGATCGCGGTCGGAACCAATGTCAGGGGTGGCAGTCGATACCACGGTCCGGCGTGGCGGTCGGAACCAAGGTCCGGGGTGGCGGTCGGAACCAAGTATCGGGGTGGCGGTCGGAACCAAGTATCGGGGTGGCGGTCCGAACCAAGGTTCGGGCTGGCGGTCGGAACCAAGGTCCGGGGTGGCGGTCGGAACCAAGGTCCGGGGCGGCGGTCGGAACCAAGGTCCGGGGCGGCGGTCGGAACCAAGGTCCGGGGTGGCGGTCGGAACCAAGGTCCGGGGCGGCGGTCGGAACCAAGGTCCGGGGCGGCGGTCGGAACCAAGGTCCGGGGCGGCGGTCGGAACCAAGGTCCGGGGCGGCGGTCGGAACCAAGGTCCGGGGCGGCGGTCGGAACCAAGGTCCGGGGCGGCGGTCGGAACCAAGGTCCGGGGCGGCGGTCGGAACCAAGGTCCGGGGCGGCGGTCGGAACCAAGGTCCGGGGCGGCGGTCGGTACCAAGGTCCGGGGCGGCGGTCGGAACCAAGGTCCGGGGCGGCGGTCGGAACCAAGGTCCGGGGCGGCGGTCGGAACCAAGGTCCGCGGTGGCGGTCGGAACCAAGGTCCGGGGTGGCGGTCGGAACCAAGGTCCGGGGTGGCGGTCTGAACCAAGGTCCGGGGAGGCGGTCGGAACCAAGGTACGGGATGGCGGTCGGAACCATGGTCCGAGGTGGCGGTCGGAACCAAGGTCCGGGGTGGTGGTCAGATCTCAAGGTCCGGGGTGGCGGTCGGAACCAATGTCCGGGGTTGCGGTCGGAACCAAGGTCCGGGGCGGCGGTCGGAACCAAAGTCCGGGTTCGCGTTCGGAACAAAGGTCCGACGTGGCGGTCGGAACCAAGGTCCAGGGTGGCGGTCGGAAACAAGGTCCGGGGTGGCGGTCAGAACCAACGTCCGGGGTGGCGGTCGGAACCAAGGTCCGGGGCGGCGGTCGGAACCAAGGTCCGGGGCGGCGGTCGGAACCAAGGTCCGGGGCGGCGGTCGGAACCAAGGTCCGGGCAGGCGCTCGGAATCAAGGTATGGGGTAGCGTTCTGAGCCGAGGTCCGAGGCGCTGGACGGAACCGAGGTCCGGGGTGCCGGTCGGAACCGAGGTCCGGGGTGGCGGTCGGAACCGAGGTCCGGGGCGGCGGTCGGAACCGAGGTCCGGGGCGGCGGTCGGAACCGAGGTCCGGGGCGGCGGTCGGAACCGAGGTCCGGGGCGGCGGTCGTAACCGAGGTCCGGGGCGGCGGTCGGAACCGAGGTCCGGGGCGGCGGTCGGAACCGAGGTCCGGGGCGGCGGTCGGAACCGAGGTCCGGGGCGGCGGTCGGAACCGAGGTCCGGGGCGGCGGTCGGAACCGAGGTCCGGGGCGGCGGTCGGAACCGAGGTCCGGGGCGGCGGTCGGAACCAAGGTCTGGGCTAGCGGTTGGAACCAAGGTGGCGATCGGAACCAAGGACCGGGGTGACGGTCAGAACCAAGGTCCGGGGTGGCAGTCGGAACCAAGGTCCAAAGTGGCGGTCGAAACCAAGGTCAGGGGTGGCGGTCGTAACCAAGGTCCGGGGTGGCGGTCGGAACCAAGGTCCGGGGTGGCGGTCGGAACCAAGGTCCGGGGGGGGAGGTCGATACCATGGTCCGGCGTGGCGGTCGGGACCAAGGTCCGGGGTGGCGGTCGGAACCGAGGGCGGTCCGAACCAAGGTCCTGGCTGGCGGTCGGAACCAAGATACGGGGTGGCGGTCGGAACCAAAGTCCGGGGTAGCGTTCGGAACAAAGGTCCGGCGTGGCGGTCGGAACCAAGATCCGGGCTGGCGGTCGGAACGAAGGTCCGGGATCGCGGTCGGAACCAATGTCAGGGGTGGCAGTCGATACCACGGTCCGGCGTGGCGGTCGGAACCAAGGTCCGGGGTGGCGGTCGGAACCAAGTATCGGGGTGGCGGTCGGAACCAAGTATCGGGGTGGCGGTCCGAACCAAGGTTCGGGCTGGCGGTCGGAACCAAGGTCCGGGGTGGCGGTCGGAACCAAGGTCCGGGGCGGCGGTCGGAACCAAGGTCCGGGGCGGCGGTCGGAACCAAGGTCCGGGGTGGCGGTCGGAACCAAGGTCCGGGGCGGCGGTCGGAACCAAGGTCCGGGGCGGCGGTCGGAACCAAGGTCCGGGGCGGCGGTCGGAACCAAGGTCCGGGGCGGCGGTCGGAACCAAGGTCCGGGGCGGCGGTCGGAACCAAGGTCCGGGGCGGCGGTCGGAACCAAGGTCCGGGGCGGCGGTCGGAACCAAGGTCCGGGGCGGCGGTCGGAACCAAGGTCCGGGGCGGCGGTCGGAACCAAGGTCCGGGGCGGCGGTCGGAACCAAGGTCCGGGGCGGCGGTCGGAACCAAGGTCCGGGGCGGCGGTCGGAACCAAGGTCCGCGGTGGCGGTCGGAACCAAGGTCCGGGGTGGCGGTCGGAACCAAGGTCCGGGGTGGCGGTCTGAACCAAGGTCCGGGGAGGCGGTCGGAACCAAGGTACGGGATGGCGGTCGGAACCATGGTCCGAGGTGGCGGTCGGAACCAAGGTCCGGGGTGGTGGTCAGATCTCAAGGTCCGGGGTGGCGGTCGGAACCAATGTCCGGGGTTGCGGTCGGAACCAAGGTCCGGTGTGCCGGTCGGGAAAAAGTTCCAGGATGGCGGTCGGAACCAAGGTCTGGGCTAGCGGTTGGAACCAAGGTGGCGATCGGAACCAAGGACCGGGGTGACGGTCAGAACCAAGGTCCGGGGTGGCAGTCGGAACCAAGGTCCAAAGTGGCGGTCGAAACCAAGGTCAGGGGTGGCGGTCGTAACCAAGGTCCGGGGTGGCGGTCGGAACCAAGGTCCGGGGTGGCGGTCGGAACCAAGGTCCGGGGGGGGAGGTCGATACCATGGTCCGGCGTGGCGGTCGGGACCAAGGTCCGGGGTGGCGGTCGGAACCGAGGGCGGTCCGAACCAAGGTCCTGGCTGGCGGTCGGAACCAAGATCCGGGGTGGCGGTCGGAACCAAAGTCCGGGGTAGCGTTCGGAACAAAGGTCCGGCGTGGCGGTCGGAACCAAGATCCGGGCTGGCGGTCGGAACGAAGGTCCGGGATCGCGGTCGGAACCAATGTCAGGGGTGGCAGTCGGTACCAAAATCCGGGGGGGCGGTCGATACCACGGTCCGGGGTGGCGGTCGGAACCAAGGTCCGGGGTGGCGGTCGGAACCAAGTATCGGGGTGGCGGTCGGAACCAAGTATCGGGGTGGCGGTCCGAACCAAGGTTCGGGCTGGCGGTCGGAACCAAGGTCCGGGGTGGCGGTCGGAACCAAGGTCCGGGGTGGCGGTCGGAACCAAGGTCCGGGCCGGCGGTCGGAACCAAGGTCCGGGGCGGCGGTCGTAACCAAGGTCCGGGGCGGCGGTCGGAACCAAGGTCCGGGGCGGCGGTCGGAACCAAGGTCCGGGGCGGCGGTCGGAACCAAGGTCCGGGGCGGCGGTCGGAACCAAGGTCCGGGGCGGCGGTCGGAACCAAGGTCCGGGGCGGCGGTCGGAACCAAGGTCCGGGGCGGCGGTCGGAACCAAGGTCCGGGGCGGCGGTCGGAACCAAGGTCCGGGGCGGCGGTCGGAACCAAGGTCCGGGGCGGCGGTCGGAACCAAGGTCCGGGGCGGCGGTCGGAACCAAGGTCCGGGGCGGCGGTCGGAACCAAGGTCCGGGGCGGCGGTCGGGACCAAGGTCCGGGGCGGCGGTCGGGACCAAGGTCCGGGGCGGCGGTCGGAACCAAGGTCCGGGGCGGCGGTCGGAACCAAGGTCCGGGGCGGCGGTCGGAACCAAGGTCCGGGGCGGCGGTCGGAACCAAGGTCCGGGGCGGCGGTCGGAACCAAGGTCCGGGCAGGCGCTCGGAACCGAGGTATGGGGAAGCGTTCTGAGCCGAGGTCCGAGGTGCTGGACGGAACCGAGGTCCGGGGTGCCGGTCGGAACCGAGGTCCGGGGTGGCGGTCGGAACCGAGGTCCGGGGTGCCGGTCGGAACCGAGGTCCGGGGTGGCGGTCGGAACCAAGGTCTGGGCTAGCGGTTGGAACCAAGGTGGCGATCGGAACCAAGGACCGGGGTGACGGTCAGAACGAAGGTCCGGGGTGGCAGTCGGAACCAAGGTCCAAAGTGGCGGTCGAAACCAAGGTCAGGGGTGGCGGTCGTAACCAAGGTCCGGGGTGGCGGTCGGAACCAAGGTCCGGGGTGGCGGTCGGAACCAAGGTCCGGGGGGGGAGGTCGATACCATGATCAGGGGTGGCGGTCGGAACCAAGGTCCGGGGTGGCGGTCGGAACTAATGTCCGGGGTGGCGGTCGGAACCAAGATCCGGGGCGGCGGTCGGAACTAAGGTCCGGGGTGGCGGTCGGAACCAATGTCCGGGGTGGCGGTCGGAACCAAGGTCCGGGGTGGCGGTCGGAACCAATGTCCGGGGTGGCGGTCGGAAACAAGGTCCGGGGTTGGCGGTCGGAAACAAGGTCCGGGGTGGCGGTCGGAAACAAGTTCCGGGGTGGCGGTCGGAAACAAGGTCCGGGGTGGCGGTCGGAAACAAGGTCCGGGGTGGCGGTCGGAAACAAGGTCCGGGGTGACGGTCTGAACCAGGGTCCGGGGTGGCGGTCGGAACCAACGTCCGGGGTGACGGTCCAAACCAACGTCCGGGGTGGCAGTCGGAACCAAGGTCCGGGGTGGCGGTCGGAACCAAGATCCGGGGTGGCGGTCGGAACCCAGATCCGGGGTGGCGGTCGGAACCAAGGTCCGGGGTGGCGGTCGGAACCAAGGTCCGGGGTGGAGTTCGGAACCAAGGTCCGGGGTGGCTGGCGGTACCAAGGTACAGGGGGGCAGTTGATACCACGGTCCGGCGTGCCGGTCGGAACCAAGGTCCGGGGGGGGAGGTCGATACCATGGTCCGGCGTGGCGGTCGGGACCAAGGTCCGGGGTGGCGGTCGGAACCGAGGGCGGTCCGAACCAAGGTCCTGGCTGGCGGTCGGAACCAAGATACGGGGTGGCGGTCGGAACCAAAGTCCGGGGTAGCGTTCGGAACAAAGGTCCGGCGTGGCGGTCGGAACCAAGATCCGGGCTGGCGGTCGGAACGAAGGTCCGGGATCGCGGTCGGAACCAATGTCAGGGGTGGCAGTCGATACCATGGTCCGGCGTGGCGGTCGGAACCAAGGTCCGGGGTGGCGGTCGGAACCAAGTATCGGGGTGGCGGTCGGAACCAAGTATCGGGGTGGCGGTCCGAACCAAGGTTCGGGCTGGCGGTCGGAACCAAGGTCCGGGGTGGCGGTCGGAACCAAGGTCCGGGGTGGCGGTCGGAACCAAGGTCCGGGGCGGCGGTCGGAACCAAGGTCCAGGGCGGCGGTCGGAACCAAGGTCCGGGGCGGCGGTCGGAACCGAGGTCCGGGGCGGCGGTCGGAACCGAGGCCCGGGGCGGCGGTCGGAACCGAGGTCCGGGGCGGCGGTCGGAACCGAGGTCCGGGGCGGCGGTCGGAAACGAGGTCCGGGGCGGCGGTCGGAACCGAGGTCCGGGGCGGCGGTCGGAAACGAGGTCCGGGGCGGCGGTCGGAACCGAGGTCCGGGGCGGCGGTCGGGAACCAAGGTCCAGGGCGGCGGTCGGAACCAAGGTCCGGGGCGGCGGTCGGAACCAAGGTCCGGGGCGGCGGTCGGAACCAAGGTCCGGGGCGGCGGTCGGAACCAAGGTCCGGGGCGGCGGTCGGAACCAAGGTCCGGGGCGGCGGTCGGAACCAAGGTCCGGGGCGGCGGTCGGAACCAAGGTCCGGGGCGGCGGTCGGAACCAAGGTCCGGGGCGGCGGTCGGAACCAAGGTCCGGGGCGGCGGTCGGAACCAAGGTCCGGGGCGGCGGTCGGAACCAAGGTCCGGGGCGGCGGTCGGAACCGAGGTCCGGGGCGGCGGTCGGAACCGAGGTCCGGGGCCGCGGTCGGAACCAAGGTCCGGGGCGGCGGTCGGAACCAAGGTCCGGGGCGGCGGTCGGAACCAAGGTCCGGGCAGGCGCTCGGAATCAAGGTATGGGGTAGCGTTCTGAGCCGAGGTCCGAGGCGCTGGACGGAACCGAGGTCCGGGGTGCCGGTCGGAACCGAGGTCCGGGGTGGCGGTCGGAACCGAGGTCCTGGGTGGCGGTCGGAACCGAGGTCCTGGGAGGCGGTCGGAACCGAGGTCCGGGGTGGCGGTCGGTACCGAGGTCCGGGCCGGCATTCGGAACCGAGGTCCGGGGCGGCGGTCGGAACCGAGGTCCGGGGCGGCGGTCGGAACCGAGGTCCGGGGCGGCGGTCGGAACCGAGGTCCGGGGCGGCGGTCGGAACCGAGGTCCGGGGCGGCGGTCGGAACCGAGGTCCGGGGCGGCGGTCGGAACCGAGGTCCGGGGCGGCGGTCGGAACCGAGGTCCGGGGCGGCGGTCGGAACCGAGGTCCGGGGCGGCGGTCGGAACCGAGGTCCGGGGCGGCGGTCGGAACCGAGGTCCGGGGCGGCTGTCGGAAACGAGGTCCGGGGCGGCGGTCGGAACCGAGGTCCGGGGCGGCGGTCGGAACCGAGGTCCGGGGCGGCGGTCGGAACCGAGGTCCGGGGCGGCGGTCGGAACCGAGGTCCGGGGCGGCGGTCGGAACCGAGGTCCGGGGCGGCGGTCGGAACCGAGGTCCGGGGCGGCGGTCGGAACCGAGGTCCGGGGCGGCGGTCGGAACCGAGGTCCGGGGCGGCGGTCGGAACCGAGGTCCGGGGCGGCGGTCGGAACCGAGGTCCGGGGCGGCGGTCGGATCCGAGGTCCGGGGCGGCGGTCGGAACCGAGGTCCGGGGCGGCGGTCGGAACCGAGGTCCGGGGCGGCGGTCGGAACCGAGGTCCGGGGCGGCGGTCGGAACCGAGGTCCGGGGCGGCGGTCGGAACCGAGGTCCGGGGCGGCGGTCGGAACCGAGGTCCGGGGCGGCGGTCGGAACCGAGGTCCGGGGCGGCGGTCGGAAACGAGGTCCGGGGCGGCGGTCGGAACCGAGGTCCGGGGCGGCGGTCGGGAACCGAGGTCCGGGGCGGCGGTCGGAACCAAGGTCCGGGGCGGCGGTCGGAACCAAGGTCCGGGGCGGCGGTCGGAACCAAGGTCCGGGGCGGCGGTCGGAACCAAGGTCCGGGGCGGCGGTCGGAACCAAGGTCCGGGGCGGCGGTCGGAACCAAGGTCCGGGGCGGCGGTCGGAACCAAGGTCCGGGGCGGCGGTCGGAACCAAGGTCCGGGGCGGCGGTCGGAACCAAGGTCCGGGGCGGCGGTCGGAACCAAGGTCCGGGGCGGCGGTCGGAACCAAGGTCCGGGGCGGCGGTCGGAACCAAGGTCCGGGGCGGCGGTCGGAACCAAAGTCCGGGTTCGCGTTCGGAACAAAGGTCCGACGTGGCGGTCGGAACCAAGGTCCAGGGTGGCGGTCGGAAACAAGGTCCGGGGTGGCGGTCAGAACCAACGTCCGGGGTGGCGGTCGGAACCAAGGTCCGGGGCGGCGGTCGGAACCAAGGTCCGGGGCGGCGGTCGGAACCAAGGTCCGGGGCGGCGGTCGGAACCAAGGTCCGGGCAGGCGCTCGGAATCAAGGTATGGGGTAGCGTTCTGAGCCGAGGTCCGAGGCGCTGGACGGAACCGAGGTCCGGGGTGCCGGTCGGAACCGAGGTCCGGGGTGGCGGTCGGAACCGAGGTCCGGGGCGGCGGTCGGAACCGAGGTCCGGGGCGGCGGTCGGAACCGAGGTCCGGGGCGGCGGTCGGAACCGAGGTCCGGGGCGGCGGTCGTAACCGAGGTCCGGGGCGGCGGTCGGA
The DNA here is from genome assembly GCF_964213995.1 of Mustelus asterias. Classification (NCBI taxonomy): domain Eukaryota; kingdom Metazoa; phylum Chordata; class Chondrichthyes; order Carcharhiniformes; family Triakidae; genus Mustelus; species Mustelus asterias. The sequence goes on from NW_027590744.1 coordinate 55,073, forward strand.
ACCGAGGTCCGGGGCGGCGGTCGGAACCGAGGTCCGGGGCGGCGGTCGGAACCGAGGTCCGGGGCGGCGGTCGGAACCGAGGTCCGGGGCGGCGGTCGGAACCGAGGTCCGGGGCGGCGGTCGGAACCGAGGTCCGGGGCGGCGGTCGGAACCAAGGTCTGGGCTAGCGGTTGGAACCAAGGTGGCGATCGGAACCAAGGACCGGGGTGACGGTCAGAACCAAGGTCCGGGGTGGCAGTCGGAACCAAGGTCCAAAGTGGCGGTCGAAACCAAGGTCAGGGGTGGCGGTCGTAACCAAGGTCCGGGGTGGCGGTCGGAACCAAGGTCCGGGGTGGCGGTCGGAACCAAGGTCCGGGGGGGGAGGTCGATACCATGGTCCGGCGTGGCGGTCGGGACCAAGGTCCGGGGTGGCGGTCGGAACCGAGGGCGGTCCGAACCAAGGTCCTGGCTGGCGGTCGGAACCAAGATACGGGGTGGCGGTCGGAACCAAAGTCCGGGGTAGCGTTCGGAACAAAGGTCCGGCGTGGCGGTCGGAACCAAGATCCGGGCTGGCGGTCGGAACGAAGGTCCGGGATCGCGGTCGGAACCAATGTCAGGGGTGGCAGTCGATACCACGGTCCGGCGTGGCGGTCGGAACCAAGGTCCGGGGTGGCGGTCGGAACCAAGTATCGGGGTGGCGGTCGGAACCAAGTATCGGGGTGGCGGTCCGAACCAAGGTTCGGGCTGGCGGTCGGAACCAAGGTCCGGGGTGGCGGTCGGAACCAAGGTCCGGGGTGGCGGTCGGAACCAAGGTCCGGGGTGGCGGTCGGAACCAAGGTCCGGGGCGGCGGTCGGAACCAAGGTCCGGGGCGGCGGTCGGAACCAAGGTCCGGGGCGGCGGTCGGAACCAAGGTCCGGGGCGGCGGTCGGAACCAAGGTCCGGGGCGGCGGTCGGAACCAAGGTCCGGGGCGGCGGTCGGAACCAAGGTCCGGGGCGGCGGTCGGAACCAAGGTCCGGGGCGGCGGTCGGAACCAAGGTCCGGGGCGGCGGTCGGAACCAAGGTCCGGGGCGGCGGTCGGAACCAAGGTCCGGGGCGGCGGTCGGAACCAAGGTCCGGGGCGGCGGTCGGAACCAAGGTCCGGGGCGGCGGTCGGAACCAAGGTCCGGGGCGGCGGTCGGAACCAAGGTCCGGGGCGGCGGTCGGAACCAAGGTCCGGGGCGGCGGTCGGAACCAAGGTCCGGGGCGGCGGTCGGAACCAAGGTCCGCGGTGGCGGTCGGAACCAAGGTCCGGGGTGGCGGTCGGAACCAAGGTCCGGGGTGGCGGTCTGAACCAAGGTCCGGGGAGGCGGTCGGAACCAAGGTACGGGATGGCGGTCGGAACCATGGTCCGAGGTGGCGGTCGGAACCAAGGTCCGGGGTGGTGGTCAGATCTCAAGGTCCGGGGTGGCGGTCGGAACCAATGTCCGGGGTTGCGGTCGGAACCAAGGTCCGGTGTGCCGGTCGGGAAAAAGTTCCAGGATGGCGGTCGGAACCAAGGTCTGGGCTAGCGGTTGGAACCAAGGTGGCGATCGGAACCAAGGACCGGGGTGACGGTCAGAACCAAGGTCCGGGGTGGCAGTCGGAACCAAGGTCCAAAGTGGCGGTCGAAACCAAGGTCAGGGGTGGCGGTCGTAACCAAGGTCCGGGGTGGCGGTCGGAACCAAGGTCCGGGGTGGCGGTCGGAACCAAGGTCCGGGGGGGGAGGTCGATACCATGGTCCGGCGTGGCGGTCGGGACCAAGGTCCGGGGTGGCGGTCGGAACCGAGGGCGGTCCGAACCAAGGTCCTGGCTGGCGGTCGGAACCAAGATCCGGGGTGGCGGTCGGAACCAAAGTCCGGGGTAGCGTTCGGAACAAAGGTCCGGCGTGGCGGTCGGAACCAAGATCCGGGCTGGCGGTCGGAACGAAGGTCCGGGATCGCGGTCGGAACCAATGTCAGGGGTGGCAGTCGGTACCAAAATCCGGGGGGGCGGTCGATACCACGGTCCGGGGTGGCGGTCGGAACCAAGGTCCGGGGTGGCGGTCGGAACCAAGTATCGGGGTGGCGGTCGGAACCAAGTATCGGGGTGGCGGTCCGAACCAAGGTTCGGGCTGGCGGTCGGAACCAAGGTCCGGGGTGGCGGTCGGAACCAAGGTCCGGGGTGGCGGTCGGAACCAAGGTCCGGGGCGGCGGTCGGAACCAAGGTCCGGGGCGGCGGTCGTAACCAAGGTCCGGGGCGGCGGTCGGAACCAAGGTCCGGGGCGGCGGTCGGAACCAAGGTCCGGGGCGGCGGTCGGAACCAAGGTCCGGGGCGGCGGTCGGAACCAAGGTCCGGGGCGGCGGTCGGAACCAAGGTCCGGGGCGGCGGTCGGAACCAAGGTCCGGGGCGGCGGTCGGAACCAAGGTCCGGGGCGGCGGTCGGAACCAAGGTCCGGGGCGGCGGTCGGAACCAAGGTCCGGGGCGGCGGTCGGAACCAAGGTCCGGGGCGGCGGTCGGAACCAAGGTCCGGGGCGGCGGTCGGAACCAAGGTCCGGGGCGGCGGTCGGGACCAAGGTCCGGGGCGGCGGTCGGGACCAAGGTCCGGGGCGGCGGTCGGAACCAAGGTCCGGGGCGGCGGTCGGAACCAAGGTCCGGGGCGGCGGTCGGAACCAAGGTCCGGGGCGGCGGTCGGAACCAAGGTCCGGGGCGGCGGTCGGAACCAAGGTCCGGGCAGGCGCTCGGAACCGAGGTATGGGGAAGCGTTCTGAGCCGAGGTCCGAGGTGCTGGACGGAACCGAGGTCCGGGGTGCCGGTCGGAACCGAGGTCCGGGGTGGCGGTCGGAACCGAGGTCCGGGGTGCCGGTCGGAACCGAGGTCCGGGGTGGCGGTCGGAACCAAGGTCTGGGCTAGCGGTTGGAACCAAGGTGGCGATCGGAACCAAGGACCGGGGTGACGGTCAGAACGAAGGTCCGGGGTGGCAGTCGGAACCAAGGTCCAAAGTGGCGGTCGAAACCAAGGTCAGGGGTGGCGGTCGTAACCAAGGTCCGGGGTGGCGGTCGGAACCAAGGTCCGGGGTGGCGGTCGGAACCAAGGTCCGGGGGGGGAGGTCGATACCATGATCAGGGGTGGCGGTCGGAACCAAGGTCCGGGGTGGCGGTCGGAACTAATGTCCGGGGTGGCGGTCGGAACCAAGATCCGGGGCGGCGGTCGGAACTAAGGTCCGGGGTGGCGGTCGGAACCAATGTCCGGGGTGGCGGTCGGAACCAAGGTCCGGGGTGGCGGTCGGAACCAAGGTCCGGGGTGGCGGTCGGAAACAAGGTCCGGGGTTGGCGGTCGGAAACAAGGTCCGGGGTGGCGGTCGGAAACAAGTTCCGGGGTGGCGGTCGGAAACAAGGTCCGGGGTGGCGGTCGGAAACAAGGTCCGGGGTGGCGGTCGGAAACAAGGTCCGGGGTGACGGTCTGAACCAGGGTCCGGGGTGGCGGTCGGAACCAACGTCCGGGGTGACGGTCCAAACCAACGTCCGGGGTGGCAGTCGGAACCAAGGTCCGGGGTGGCGGTCGGAACCAAGATCCGGGGTGGCGGTCGGAACCAAGATCCGGGGTGGCGGTCGGAACCAAGGTCCGGGGTGGCGGTCGGAACCAAGGTCCGGGGTGGAGTTCGGAACCAAGGTCCGGGGTGGCTGGCGGTACCAAGGTACAGGGGGGCAGTTGATACCACGGTCCGGCGTGCCGGTCGGAACCAAGATCAGGGGTGGCGGTCGGAACCAAGGATCGGGGTGGCGGTCCGAACCAAGGTCCAGGCTGGCGGTCGGAACCAAGATCTGGGTTGGCGGTCGGAACCAAAGTCCAGGTTCGCATTCGGAACAAAGGTCCGGCATGGCGGTCGGAACCAAGGTCCGAGCTGGCGGTCGGAACCAAGGTCCGGGGTGGCGGTCGGAACCAAGGTCCGGGGTGGCGGTCGGAACGAAGGTCCGGGGTGGCGGTCGGAACCAAGGTCCGGGGTGGCGGTCGGAACCAAGGTCCGGCGTGGCGGTCGGAACCAAGGTCCGGCGTGGCGGTCCAAACCAAGGTCCGGGCTGGCGGTCGGAACCAAGGTCCGGGGTGGCGGTCGGAACCAAGGTCCGGTGTGGCGGTCGGAACCAAGGTCCGGGGTGTCGGTCGGAACCAACGTCCGGGGTGGCGGTCCAAACCAAGGTCCGGGCTGGCGGTCGGAACCAAGGTCCGGGGTGGCGGTCGGAACCAAGGTCCGGGGTACCGTTCTGAGCCCAGGTCCGAGGTGGTGGACGGAACCAAGATCCGGGATGCCGGTCGGAACCAAGGTCCGTGGTGGCGGTCGGAACCAAGGTCCGTGGTGGCGGTCGGAACCAAGGCCCTGGGTGGTGGCCGGAACCAAGGTCCGGGGTGGCGGTCGGAACCAAGGTCAGGGGTGGCGGTCGGAACAAAGGTGGAGGTGGCGGTCAGAACCAAGGTCCGAGGTGGCGGTCGGAACTAAGGTCCGGGGTGGCGGTAGGAACCAAGGTCCGGGTGGGCAGTCGATACCACGGTCCGGCGTGGCGGTCGGCAACTTGGTCCGGGGTGGCGGTCAGATGCCAAGGTCCGATGTGGCGGTCGGAAACAAGGTCCGGGGTGGCGGTCGGAACCAATGTCCGGGGTGGCGGTCGGAACCAAGGTCCGGGGTGGCGGTCGGAACCAAGGTCCGGGGTGGCGGTCGGAAACAAGGTCTGGGGTTGGCGGTCGGAAACAAGGTCCGGGGTGGCGGTCGGAAACAAGTTCCGGGGTGGCGGTCGGAAACAAGGTCCGGGGTGGCGGTCTGGAAACAAGGTCCGGGGTGGCGGTCGGAAACAAGGTCCGGGGTGGCGGTCGGAAACAAGGTCCGGGGTGGCGGTCTGAACCAGGGTCCGGGGTGGCGGTCGGAACCAACGTCCGGGGTGGCGGTCCAAACCAACGTCCGGGGTGGCAGTCGGAACCAAGGTCCAGTGTGGCGGTCGGAACAAAGGTCCGGGGTACCGTTCTGAGCCCAGGTCCGAGGTGGTGGACGGAACCAAGATCCGGGGTGCCGGTCGGAACCAAGGTCCGTGGTGGTGGTCGGAACCAAGGTCCTGGGTGGTGGCCGGAACCAAGGTCTGGTGTGGCGGTCGGAACCAAGGTCCGGGGTGGTGGTCGGAACAAAGGTGGAGGTGGCGTTCAGAACCAAGGTCCGAGGTGGCGGTCGGAACTAAGGTCCGGGGTGGCGGTTGGAACCAAGGTCCGGGGGGGCAGTCGAAACCACGGTCCGGCGTGGCGGTCGGAACCAAGGTCCTGGCTGGCCGTCGGAACCAAGGTCCGAGGTGGCGGTCGGAACCAATGTCCAGGGTGGTGGTCAGATCTCAAGGTCCGGGGTGGCGGTCGGAACCCATGTCCAGGGTGGCGGTCGGAACCAAGGTCCGGTGTGCCGGTCGGAAAAAAGGTCCAGGATGGCGGTCAGAACCACTGTCTGGGCTAGCGGTTGGAACCAAGGTCCGGGGTGGCGGTCGCAAACAAGGTACGGGGTAGCGTTCTGAGCCAAGGTCCGAGGTGGTGGACGGAACCAAGATCCGGGGTGCCGGTCCGAACCAAGGTCCGGGCTGGCGGTCGGAACCAAGGTCCGGGCTGGCGGTCGGAACCAAGGTCCGGGGTGGCGGTCGGAACCAAGGTCCGGGGTGGCGGTCGGAACCAAGGTCCGGGGTGGCAGTCGGAACCAAGGTCCGGAGTGGCGGTCGGAACCAAGGTCCGGTGTGCCGGTCGGAAAAAAGGTCCAGGATGGCGGTCGGAACCACGGTCTGGGCTAGCGGTTGGAACCAAGGTCCGGGGTGGCGGTCGCAAACAAGGTACGGGGTCGCGTTCTGAGCCAAGGTCCGAGGTGGTGGACGGAACCAAGATCCGGGGTGGCGGTCGGACCAAAGGTCCGGGGTGGCGGTCGGAACCAAGGTCCTTGGTGGTGGCCGAAAACAAGGTCCTGGGTGGTGGTCGGAACCAAGGTCCGAGGTGGCGGTCGGAACCAAGGTCCGGGGTGGTGGTCGGAACCAAGGTCCGGGGTGGCGGTCGGGACCAAGGTCCGGGGTGGCGGTCGGGACCAAGGTCCGGGGTGGCGGTCGGAACCAAGGTCCAGGGTGGCGGTCGGAACCAATGTCCGAGGTGGCGGTCAGATCCCAGGGTCCGATGTGGCAGTCGGAAACAAGGTCCGGTGTGGCGGTCGGAACCACGGTCCCGTGTGGCGGTCGGAACCACGGTCCGGGGTGGCGGTCGGAACCAAGATCCGGGGTGCCGGTCGGAACCAAGATCCGGGGTGGCGGTCGGAACCAAAGTCCGGGTTCGCATTCGGAACAAAGGTCGGGCGTGGCGGTCGGAACCAAGGTCCGAGGTGTCGGTCGGAACCAAGGTCCGGGGTGGTGGTCGGAACCAAGATCCGGGTTGGCGGTCGGAACCAAGGTCCGGGGTGGCGGTCCGAACAACGGTCCGGGCTGGCGGTCGGAACCAAGGTCCGGGGTGGCGGTCGGAACCAAGGTCCGGGGTGGCGGTCGGAACCAAGGTCCGGGGTGGCGGTCGGAACCAAGGTCCGGGGTGGCGGTCGGAACCAAGGTCCGGGGTAGCGGTCGGAACCAAGGTCCGGGGTGGCGGTCGGAACCAACGTCCGGGGTGGCGGCCCAAACCAAGGTCCGGGGTGGCGGTCGGAACCAAGGTCCGGGGTGGCGGTCGGAACCAAGGTCCGGGGTACCGTTCTGAGCCCAGGTCCGAGGTGGTGGACGGAACCAAGATCCGGGGTGCCGGTCGGAACCAAGGTCCGTGGTGGCGCTCGGAACCAAGGTCCTGGGTGGCGGCCGGAACCAAGGTCCAGGGTGGCGTTCGGAACCAAGGTCCGGGGTGGCGGTCGGAACTAAGGTGGAGGTGGCGGTCAGAACCAAGGTCCGAGGTGGCGGTCGGAACTAAGGTCCGGGGTGGCGGTCGGAACCAAGGTCCGGGGGGGCAGTCGATACCACGGTCCGGCGTGGCGGTCGGAACCAAGGTCCTGGCTGGCGGTCGGAACCAAGGTCCGAGGTGGTGGTCGGAACCAATGTCCAGGGTGGTGGTCAGATCTCAAGGTCCGGGGTGGCGGTCGGAACCAATGTCCGGGGTGGCGGTCGGAACCAAGGTCCGGTGTGCCGGTCGGAAAAAAGGTCCAGGATGGCGGTCGGAACCAAGGTCCGAGGTGGCGCTCGGAACCAAGGTCCGGGGTGGTGGTCGGAACCAAGGTCCGGGGTGGCGGTCGGGACCAAGGTCCGGGGTGGCGGTCGGAACCAAGGTCCGGGGTGGCGGTCGGGACCAAGGTCCAGGGTGGCGGTCGGAACCAAGGTCCGAGGTGGTGGTCGGAACCAAGGTCCGGGGTCGCGGTCGGAACCAAGGTCCGGGGTGGCGGTCGGAACCAATGTCCGAGGTGGCGGTCAGATCCCAGGGTCCGATGTGGCAGTCGGAACCAAGGTCCGGTGTGTCGGTCGGAACCACGGTCCGGGGTGGCGGTCGGAACCAAGATCCGGGGTGCCGGTCGGAACAAAGGTCCGGGGTGGCGGTCGGAACCAAGGTCCTGGGTGGTGGTCGGAACCAAGGTCCGAGGTGGCGGTCGGAACCAAGGTCCGGGGTGGCGGACGGGACCAAGGTCCGGGGTGGCGGTCGGGACCAAGGTCCGGGGTGTGGTCGGAACCAAGGTCCGGGGTGGCGGTCGGAATCAAGGTACGGGGTAGCGTTCTGAGCCAAGGTCCGAGGTGGTGGACGGAACCAAGATCCGGGGTGCCGCTCGGAACCAAGGTCCGGGGTGGCGGTCGGAACCAAGGTCCGGGGTGGTGGTCGGAACCAAGATCCGGGGTGCCGGTCGGAACAAAGGTCCGGGGTGGCGGTCGGAACCAAGGTCCTGGGTGGTGGTCGGAACCAAGGTCCGAGGTGGCGGTCGGAACCAAGGTCCGGGGTGGCGGTCGGGACCAAGGTCCGGGGTGGCGGTCGGGACCAAGGTCCGGGGTGTGGTCGGAACCAAGGTCCGGGGTGGCGGTCGGAATCAAGGTACGGGGTAGCGTTCTGAGCCAAGGTCCGAGGTGGTGGGCGGAACCAAGATCCGGGGTGCCGGTCGGAACCAAGGTCCGGGGTGGCGGTCGGAACCAAGGTCCGGGATGGTGGTCGGAACCAAGGTCCGGGGTGGCCGTCGGAACCAAGGTCCGGGATGGCGGTCGGAACAAAGGTGGAGGTGGCGGTCAGAACCAAGGTCCGAGGTGGCGGTCGGAACTAAGGTCCAGGGTGGCGGTCGGTACTAAGGTCCGTGGGGGCAGTTGATACCACGGTCCGGCATGCCGGTCGGAACAAAGATCAGGGGTGGCGGTCGGAACCAAGGATCGGGGTGGCGGTCAGAACCAAGGTCCAGGCTGGCGGTCGGAACCAAGGTCCGGGGTGGCGGTCGGAACCAAGGTCCGGGGTGGCGGTCGGAACCAAGATCCGGGGTGGCGGTCGGAACCAAGGTCCGGGGTGGCGGTCGGAACAAAGGTCCGGGGTGGCGGTCGGAACCAAGGTCCGGGGTGGCGGTCGGAACCAAGGTCCGGGGTGGCGGGCGGTACCAAGGTACAGGGGGGCAGTTGATACCACGGTCCGGCGTGCCGGTCGGAACCAAGATCAGGGGTGGCGGTCGGAACCAAGGATCGGGGTGGCGGTCCGAACCAAGGTCCAGGCTGGCGGTCGGAACCAAGATCTGGGGTGGCGGTCGGAACCAAAGTCCAGGTTCGCATTCGGAACAAAGGTCCGGCGTGGCCGTTGGAATCAAGGTCCGAGGTGGCGGTCGGAAACCAAGGTCCGGTGTGGTGGTCGGAACCAAGGTCCGGGCTGGCGGTCCGAACCAAGGTCCGGGCTGGCGGTCGGAACCAAGGTCCGGGGCGGCGATCGGAACCAAGGTCCGGGGTGGCGGTCGGAACCAAGGTCCGGGGTGGCGGTCGGAACCAAGGTCCGGGGTGGCGGTCGGAACCAAGGTCCGGGGTGGCGGTCGGAACCAAGGTCCGGGGTGGCGGTCGGAACCAACGTCCGGGGTGGCGGTCCAAACCAAGGTCCGAGGTGGCGGTCGGAACTAAGGTCCGGGGTGGCGGTCGGAACCAATGTCCGGGGTGGCGGTCGGAACTAAGGTCCGGGGTGGCGGTCGGAACCAAGGTCCGGGGTGGCGGTCGGAAACAAGGTCCGGGGTTGGCGGTCGGAAACAAGGTCCGGGGTGGCGGTCGGAAACAAGTTCCAGGGTGGCGGTCGGAAACAAGGTCCGGGGTGGCGGTCGGAAACAAGGTCCGGGGTGGCGGTCGGAAACAAGGTCCGGGGTGGCGGTCGGAAACAAGGTCCGGGGTGGCGGTCTGAACCAGGGTCCGGGGTGGCGGTCGGAACCAACGTCCGGGGTGGCGGTCCAACCCAACGTCCGGGGTGGCAGTCGGAACCAAGGTCCGGTGTGGCGGTCGGAACAAAGGTCCGGGGTACCGTTCTGAGCCCAGGTCCGAGGTGGTGGACGGAACCAAGATCCGGGGTGCCGGTCGGAACCAAGGTCCGTGGTGGCGGTCGGAACCAAGGTCCGGGGTGGCGGTCGGAACCAAGGTCCGGGGTGGCGGTCAGAACCAAGGTCCGGGGTGGCGGTCGGAACCAAGGTCCGGGGTGGCGGTGGGAAACAAGGTCCGGGGTGGCGGTCGGAACAAAGGTGGAGGTGGCGGTCAGAACCAAGGTCCGAGGTGGCGGTCGGAACTATGGTCCGGCGTGGCGGTCGGAACCAATGTCCGGGGGAGCGGTCGGAACCAAGGTCCTGTGTGCCGTTCGGAAAAAAGGTCCAGGATGGCGGTCGGAACCAAGGTCCGGGGTGGCGGTCGGAACCAAGGTCCGGGGTGGCGGCCCAAACCAAGGTCCGGGGTGGCGGCCCAAACCAAGGTCCGGGGTGGCGGTCCGAACCAAGGTCCGGGGTGGCGGTCCGAACCAAGGTCCGGGGTGGCGGTCGGAACCATGGTCCGGTGTGCCGGTCGGAAAAAAGGTCCAGGATGGCGGTCGGAACCACTGTCTGGGCTAGCGGTTGGAACCAAGGTCCGGGGTGGCGCTCGCAAACAAGGTACGGGGTCGCGTTCTGAGCCAAGGTCCGAGGTGGTGGACGGAACCAAGATCCGGGGTGCCGGTCGGACCAAAGGTCCGGGGTGGCGGTCGGAACCAAGGTCCTGGGTGGTGGCCGAAAACAAGGTCCTGGGTGGTGGTCGGAACCAAGGTCCGAGGTGGCGGTCGGAACCAAGGTCCGGGGTGGTGGTCGGAACCAAGGTCCGGGGTGGCGGTCGGGACCAAGGTCCGCGGTGGCGGTCGGGACCAAGGTCCGGGGTGGCGGTCGGAAACAAGGTCCGGGGTGGCGGTCGGAAACAAGGTCCGGGGTGGCGGTCTGAACCAGGGTCCGGGGTGCCGGTCGGAACCAACGTCCGGGGTGGCGGTCCAACCCAACGTCCGGGGTGGCAGTCGGAACCAAGGTCCGGTGTGGCGGTCGGAACAAAGGTCCGGGGTACCGTTCTGAGCCCAGGTCCGAGGTGGTGGACGGAACCAAGATCCGGGGTGCCGGTCGGAACCAAGGTCCGTGGTGGCGGTCGGAACCAAGGTCCGGGGTGGCGGTCGGAACCAAGGTCCGGGGTGGCGGTCAGAACCAAGGTCCGGGGTGGCGGTCGGAACCAAGGTCCGGGGTGGCGGTGGGAAACAAGGTCCGGGGTGGCGGTCGGAACAAAGGTGGAGGTGGCGGTCAGAACCAAGGTCCGAGGTGGCGGTCGGAACTATGGTCCGGCGTGGCGGTCGGAACCAATGTCCGGGGGAGCGGTCGGAACCAAGGTCCTGTGTGCCGTTCGGAAAAAAGGTCCAGGATGGCGGTCGGAACCAAGGTCCGGGGTGGCGGTCGGAACCAAGGTCCGAGGTGGCGGTCGGAACTAAGGTCCGGGGTGGCGGTCGGACCAAAGGTCCGGGGTGGCGGTCGGAACCAAGGTCCTTGGTGGTGGCCGAAAACAAGGTCCTGGGTGGTGGTCGGAACCAAGGTCCGAGGTGGCGGTCGGAACCAAGGTCCGGGGTGGCGGTCGGGACCAAGGTCCGGGGTGGCGGTCGGGACCAAGGTCCGGGGTGGCGGTCGGAACCAAGGTCCAGGGTGGCGGTCGGAACCAATGTCCGAGGTGGCGGTCAGATCCCAGGGTCCGATGTGGCAGTCGGAAACAAGGTCCGGTGTGGCGGTCGGAACCACGGTCCCGTGTGGCGGTCGGAACCACGGTCCGGGGTGGCGGTCGGAACCAAGATCCGGGGTGCCGGTCGGAACCAAGATCCGGGGTGGCGGTCGGAACCAAAGTCCGGGTTCGCATTCGGAACAAAGGTCGGGCGTGGCGGTCGGAACCAAGGTCCGAGGTGTCGGTCGGAACCAAGGTCCGGGGTGGTGGTCGGAACCAAGATCCGGGTTGGCGGTCGGAACCAAGGTCCGGGGTGGCGGTCCGAACAACGGTCCGGGCTGGCGGTCGGAACCAAGGTCCGGGGTGGCGGTCGGAACCAAGGTCCGGGGTGGCGGTCGGAACCAAGGTCCGGGGTGGCGGTCGGAACCAAGGTCCGGGGTGGCGGTCGGAACCAAGGTCCGGGGTGGCGGTCGGAACCAAGGTCCGGGGTGGCGGTCGGAACCAACGTCCGGGGTGGCGGCCCAAACCAAGGTCCGGGGTGGCGGTCGGAACCAAGGTCCGGGGTGGCGGTCGGAACCAAGGTCCGGGGTACCGTTCTGAGCCCAGGTCCGAGGTGGTGGACGGAACCAAGATCCGGGGTGCCGGTCGGAACCAAGGTCCGTGGTGGCGCTCGGAACCAAGGTCCTGGGTGGCGGCCGGAACCAAGGTCCAGGGTGGCGTTCGGAACCAAGGTCCGGGGTGGCGGTCGGAACAAAGGTGGAGGTGGCGGTCAGAACCAAGGTCCGAGGTGGCGGTCGGAACTAAGGTCCGGGGTGGCGGTCGGAACCAAGGTCCGGGGGGGCAGTCGATACCACGGTCCGGCGTGGCGGTCGGAACCAAGGTCCTGGCTGGCGGTCGGAACCAAGGTCCGAGGTGGTGGTCGGAACCAATGTCCAGGGTGGTGGTCAGATCTCAAGGTCCGGGGTGGCGGTCGGAACCAATGTCCGGGGTGGCGGTCGGAACCAAGGTCCGGTGTGCCGGTCGGAAAAAAGGTCCAGGATGGCGGTCGGAACCAAGGTCCGAGGTGGCGCTCGGAACCAAGGTCCGGGGTGGTGGTCGGAACCAAGGTCCGGGGTGGCGGTCGGGACCAAGGTCCGGGGTGGCGGTCGGAACCAAGGTCCGGGGTGGCGGTCGGGACCAAGGTCCAGGGTGGCGGTCGGAACCAAGGTCCGAGGTGGTGGTCGGAACCAAGGTCCGGGGTCGCGGTCGGAACCAAGGTCCGGGGTGGCGGTCGGAACCAATGTCCGAGGTGGCGGTCAGATCCCAGGGTCCGATGTGGCAGTCGGAACCAAGGTCCGGTGTGTCGGTCGGAACCACGGTCCGGGGTGGCGGTCGGAACCAAGATCCGGGGTGCCGGTCGGAACAAAGGTCCGGGGTGGCGGTCGGAACCAAGGTCCTGGGTGGTGGTCGGAACCAAGGTCCGAGGTGGCGGTCGGAACCAAGGTCCGGGGTGGCGGACGGGACCAAGGTCCGGGGTGGCGGTCGGGACCAAGTTCCGGGGTGTGGTCGGAACCAAGGTCCGGGGTGGCGGTCGGAATCAAGGTACGGGGTAGCGTTCTGAGCCAAGGTCCGAGGTGGTGGACGGAACCAAGATCCGGGGTGCCGCTCGGAACCAAGGTCCGGGGTGGCGGTCGGAACCAAGGTCCGGGGTGGTGGTCGGAACCAAGATCCGGGGTGCCGGTCGGAACAAAGGTCCGGGGTGGCGGTCGGAACCAAGGTCCTGGGTGGTGGTCGGAACCAAGGTCCGAGGTGGCGGTCGGAACCAAGGTCCGGGGTGGCGGTCGGGACCAAGGTCCGGAGTGGCGGTCGGGACCAAGGTCCGGGGTGTGGTCGGAACCAAGGTCCGGGGTGGCGGTCGGAATCAAGGTACGGGGTAGCGTTCTGAGCCAAGGTCCGAGGTGGTGGGCGGAACCAAGATCCGGGGTGCCGGTCGGAACCAAGGTCCGGGGTGGCGGTCGGAACCAAGGTCCGGGATGGTGGTCGGAACCAAGGTCCGGGGTGGCCGTCGGAACCAAGGTCCGGGATGGCGGTCGGAACAAAGGTGGAGGTGGCGGTCAGAACCAAGGTCCGAGGTGGCGGTCGGAACTAAGGTCCAGGGTGGCGGTCGGTACTAAGGTCCGTGGGGGCAGTTGATACCACGGTCCGGCATGCCGGTCGGAACAAAGATCAGGGGTGGCGGTCGGAACCAAGGATCGGGGTGGCGGTCAGAACCAAGGTCCAGGCTGGCGGTCGGAACCAAGGTCCGGGGTGGCGGTCGGAACCAAGGTCCGGGGTGGCGGTCGGAACCAAGATCCGGGGTGGCGGTCGGAACCAAGGTCCGGGGTGGCGGTCGGAACAAAGGTCCGGGGTGGCGGTCGGAACCAAGGTCCGGGGTGGCGGTCGGAACCAAGGTCCGGGGTGGCGGGCGGTACCAAGGTACAGGGGGGCAGTTGATACCACGGTCCGGCGTGCCGGTCGGAACCAAGATCAGGGGTGGCGGTCGGAACCAAGGATCGGGGTGGCGGTCCGAACCAAGGTCCAGGCTGGCGGTCGGAACCAAGATCTGGGGTGGCGGTCGGAACCAAAGTCCAGGTTCGCATTCGGAACAAAGGTCCGGCGTGGCCGTTGGAATCAAGGTCCGAGGTGGCGGTCGGAAACCAAGGTCCGGTGTGGTGGTCGGAACCAAGGTCCGGGCTGGCGGTCCGAACCAAGGTCCGGGCTGGCGGTCGGAACCAAGGTCCGGGGCGGCGATCGGAACCAAGGTCCGGGGTGGCGGTCGGAACCAAGGTCCGGGGTGGCGGTCGGAACCAAGGTCCGGGGTGGCGGTCGGAACCAAGGTCCGGGGTGGCGGTCGGAACCAAGGTCCGGGGTGGCGGTCGGAACCAACGTCCGGGGTGGCGGTCCAAACCAAGGTCCGAGGTGGCGGTCGGAACTAAGGTCCGGGGTGGCGGTCGGAACCAATGTCCGGGGTGGCGGTCGGAACTAAGGTCCGGGGTGGCGGTCGGAACCAAGGTCCGGGGTGGCGGTCGGAAACAAGGTCCGGGGTTGGCGGTCGGAAACAAGGTCCGGGGTGGCGGTCGGAAACAAGTTCCAGGGTGGCGGTCGGAAACAAGGTCCGGGGTGGCGGTCGGAAACAAGGTCCGGGGTGGCGGTCGGAAACAAGGTCCGGGGTGGCGGTCGGAAACAAGGTCCGGGGTGGCGGTCTGAACCAGGGTCCGGGGTGGCGGTCGGAACCAACGTCCGGGGTGGCGGTCCAACCCAACGTCCGGGGTGGCAGTCGGAACCAAGGTCCGGTGTGGCGGTCGGAACAAAGGTCCGGGGTACCGTTCTGAGCCCAGGTCCGAGGTGGTGGACGGAACCAAGATCCGGGGTGCCGGTCGGAACCAAGGTCCGTGGTGGCGGTCGGAACCAAGGTCCGGGGTGGCGGTCGGAACCAAGGTCCGGGGTGGCGGTCAGAACCAAGGTCCGGGGTGGCGGTCGGAACCAAGGTCCGGGGTGGCGGTGGGAAACAAGGTCCGGGGTGGCGGTCGGAACAAAGGTGGAGGTGGCGGTCAGAACCAAGGTCCGAGGTGGCGGTCGGAACTATGGTCCGGCGTGGCGGTCGGAACCAATGTCCGGGGGAGCGGTCGGAACCAAGGTCCTGTGTGCCGTTCGGAAAAAAGGTCCAGGATGGCGGTCGGAACCAAGGTCCGGGGTGGCGGTCGGAACCAAGGTCCGGGGTGGCGGCCCAAACCAAGGTCCGGGGTGGCGGCCCAAACCAAGGTCCGGGGTGGCGGTCCGAACCAAGGTCCGGGGTGGCGGTCCGAACCAAGGTCCGGGGTGGCGGTCGGAACCATGGTCCGGTGTGCCGGTCGGAAAAAAGGTCCAGGATGGCGGTCGGAACCACTGTCTGGGCTAGCGGTTGGAACCAAGGTCCGGGGTGGCGCTCGCAAACAAGGTACGGGGTCGCGTTCTGAGCCAAGGTCCGAGGTGGTGGACGGAACCAAGATCCGGGGTGCCGGTCGGACCAAAGGTCCGGGGTGGCGGTCGGAACCAAGGTCCTGGGTGGTGGCCGAAAACAAGGTCCTGGGTGGTGGTCGGAACCAAGGTCCGAGGTGGCGGTCGGAACGAAGGTCCGGGGTGGTGGTCGGAACCAAGGTCCGGGGTGGCGGTCGGGACCAAGGTCCGCGGTGGCGGTCGGGACCAAGGTCCGGGGTGGCGGTCGGAAACAAGGTCCGGGGTGGCGGTCGGAAACAAGGTCCGGGGTGGCGGTCTGAACCAGGGTCCGGGGTGCCGGTCGGAACCAACGTCCGGGGTGGCGGTCCAACCCAACGTCCGGGGTGGCAGTCGGAACCAAGGTCCGGTGTGGCTGTCGGAACAAAGGTCCGGGGTACCGTTCTGAGCCCAGGTCCGAGGTGGTGGACGGAACCAAGATCCGGGGTGCCGGTCGGAACCAAGGTCCGTGGTGGCGGTCGGAACCAAGGTCCGGGGTGGCGGTCGGAACCAAGGTCCGGGGTGGCGGTCAGAACCAAGGTCCGGGGTGGCGGTCGGAACCAAGGTCCGGGGTGGCGGTGGGAAACAAGGTCCGGGGTGGCGGTCGGAACAAAGGTGGAGGTGGCGGTCAGAACCAAGGTCCGAGGTGGCGGTCGGAACTATGGTCCGGCGTGGCGGTCGGAACCAATGTCCGGGGGAGCGGTCGGAACCAAGGTCCTGTGTGCCGTTCGGAAAAAAGGTCCAGGATGGCGGTCGGAACCAAGGTCCGGGGTGGCGGTCGGAACCAAGGTCCGGGGTGGCGGCCCAAACCAAGGTCCGGGGTGGCGGCCCAAACCAAGGTCCGGTGTGGCGGTCCGAACCAAGGTCCGGGGTGGCGGTCCGAACCAAGGTCCGGGGTGGCGGTCGGAACCAAGGTCCGGGGTGGCGGGCGGTACCAAGGTACAGGGGGGCAGTTGATACCACGGTCCGGCGTGCCGGTCGGAACCAAGATCAGGGGTGGCGGTCGGAACCAAGGATCGGGGTGGCGGTCCGAACCAAGGTCCAGGCTGGCGGTCGGAACCAAGATCTGGGGTGGCGGTCGGAACCAAAGTCCAGGTTCGCATTCGGAACAAAGGTCCGGCGTGGCCGTTGGAATCAAGGTCCGAGGTGGCGGTCGGAAACCAAGGTCCGGTGTGGTGGTCGGAACCAAGGTCCGGGCTGGCGGTCCGAACCAAGGTCCGGGCTGGCGGTCGGAACCAAGGTCCGGGGCGGCGATCGGAACCAAGGTCCGGGGTGGCGGTCGGAACCAAGGTCCGGGGTGGCGGTCGGAACCAAGGTCCGGGGTGGCGGTCGGAACCAAGGTCCGGGGTGGCGGTCGGAACCAAGGTCCGGGGTGGCGGTCGGAACCAACGTCCGGGGTGGCGGTCCAAACCAAGGTCCGAGGTGGCGGTCGGAACTAAGGTCCGGGGTGGCGGTCGGAACCAATGTCCGGGGTGGCGGTCGGAACTAAGGTCCGGGGTGGCGGTCGGAACCAAGGTCCGGGGTGGCGGTCGGAAACAAGGTCCGGGGTTGGCGGTCGGAAACAAGGTCCGGGGTGGCGGTCGGAAACAAGTTCCAGGGTGGCGGTCGGAAACAAGGTCCGGGGTGGCGGTCGGAAACAAGGTCCGGGGTGGCGGTCGGAAACAAGGTCCGGGGTGGCGGTCGGAAACAAGGTCCGGGGTGGCGGTCTGAACCAGGGTCCGGGGTGGCGGTCGGAACCAACGTCCGGGGTGGCGGTCCAACCCAACGTCCGGGGTGGCAGTCGGAACCAAGGTCCGGTGTGGCGGTCGGAACAAAGGTCCGGGGTACCGTTCTGAGCCCAGGTCCGAGGTGGTGGACGGAACCAAGATCCGGGGTGCCGGTCGGAACCAAGGTCCGTGGTGGCGGTCGGAACCAAGGTCCGGGGTGGCGGTCGGAACCAAGGTCCGGGGTGGCGGTCAGAACCAAGGTCCGGGGTGGCGGTCGGAACCAAGGTCCGGGGTGGCGGTGGGAAACAAGGTCCGGGGTGGCGGTCGGAACAAAGGTGGAGGTGGCGGTCAGAACCAAGGTCCGAGGTGGCGGTCGGAACTATGGTCCGGCGTGGCGGTCGGAACCAATGTCCGGGGGAGCGGTCGGAACCAAGGTCCTGTGTGCCGTTCGGAAAAAAGGTCCAGGATGGCGGTCGGAACCAAGGTCCAGGGTGGCGGTCGGAACCAAGGTCCGGGGTGGCGGCCCAAACCAAGGTCCGGGGTGGCGGCCCAAACCAAGGTCCGGGGTGGCGGTCCGAACCAAGGTCCGGGGTGGCGGTCCGAACCAAGGTCCGGGGTGGCGGTCGGAACCATGGTCCGGTGTGCCGGTCGGAAAAAAGGTCCAGGATGGCGGTCGGAACCACTGTCTGGGCTAGCGGTTGGAACCAAGGTCCGGGGTGGCGCTCGCAAACAAGGTACGGGGTCGCGTTCTGAGCCAAGGTCCGAGGTGGTGGACGGAACCAAGATCCGGGGTGCCGGTCGGACCAAAGGTCCGGGGTGGCGGTCGGAACCAAGGTCCTGGGTGGTGGCCGAAAACAAGGTCCTGGGTGGTGGTCGGAACCAAGGTCCGAGGTGGCGGTCGGAACGAAGGTCCGGGGTGGTGGTCGGAACCAAGGTCCGGGGTGGCGGTCGGGACCAAGGTCCGCGGTGGCGGTCGGGACCAAGGTCCGGGGTGGCGGTCGGAAACAAGGTCCGGGGTGGCGGTCGGAAACAAGGTCCGGGGTGGCGGTCTGAACCAGGGTCCGGGGTGCCGGTCGGAACCAACGTCCGGGGTGGCGGTCCAACCCAACGTCCGGGGTGGCAGTCGGAACCAAGGTCCGGTGTGGCGGTCGGAACAAAGGTCCGGGGTACCGTTCTGAGCCCAGGTCCGAGGTGGTGGACGGAACCAAGATCCGGGGTGCCGGTCGGAACCAAGGTCCGTGGTGGCGGTCGGAACCAAGGTCCGGGGTGGCGGTCGGAACCAAGGTCCGGGGTGGCGGTCAGAACCAAGGTCCGGGGTGGCGGTCGGAACCAAGGTCCGGGGTGGCGGTGGGAAACAAGGTCCGGGGTGGCGGTCGGAACAAAGGTGGAGGTGGCGGTCAGAACCAAGGTCCGAGGTGGCGGTCGGAACTATGGTCCGGCGTGGCGGTCGGAACCAATGTCCGGGGGAGCGGTCGGAACCAAGGTCCTGTGTGCCGTTCGGAAAAAAGGTCCAGGATGGCGGTCGGAACCAAGGTCCGGGGTGGCGGTCGGAACCAAGGTCCGGGGTGGCGGCCCAAACCAAGGTCCGGGGTGGCGGCCCAAACCAAGGTCCGGTGTGGCGGTCCGAACCAAGGTCCGGGGTGGCGGTCCGAACCAAGGTCCGGGGTGGCGGTCGGAACCAAGGTCCGGTGTGCCGGTCGGAAAAAAGGTCCAGGATGGCGGTCGGAACCACTGTCTGGGCTAGCGGTTGGAACCAAGGTCCGGGGTGGCGCTCGCAAACAAGGTACGGGGTCGCGTTCTGAGCCAAGGTCCGAGGTGGTGGACGGAACCAAGATCCGGGGTGCCGGTCGGACCAAAGGTCCGGGGTGGCGGTCGGAACCAAGGTCCTGGGTGGTGGCCGAAAACAAGGTCCTGGGTGGTGGTCGGAACCAAGGTCCGAGGTGGCGGTCGGAACCAAGGTCCGGGGTGGTGGTCGGAACCAAGGTCCGGGGTGGCGGTCGGGACCAAGGTCCGCGGTGGCGGTCGGGACCAAGGTCCGGGGTGGCGGTCGGAAACAAGGTCCGGGGTGGCGGTCGGAAACAAGGTCCGGGGTGGCGGTCTGAACCAGGGTCCGGGGTGGCGGTCGGAACCAACGTCCGGGGTGGCGGTCCAAACCAACGTCCGGGGTGGCAGTCGGAACCAAGGTCCGGTGTGGCGGTCGGAACAAAGGTCGGGGGTACCGTTCTGAGCCCAGGTCCGAGGTGGTGGACGGAACCAAGATCCGGGGTGCCGGTCGGAACCAAGGTCCGTGGTGGCGGTCGGAACCAAGGTCCGGGGTGGCGGTCGGAACCAAGGTCCGGGGTGGCGGTCGGAACCAAGGTCCGGGGTGGCGGTCGGAACCAAGGTCCGGGGTGGCGGTGGGAAACAAGGTCCGGGGTGGCGGTCGGAACAAAGGTGGAGGTGGCGGTCAGAACCAAGGTCCGAGGTGGCGGTCGGAACTATGGTCCGGCGTGGCGGTCGGAACCAATGTCCGGGGGGGCGGTCGGAACCAAGGTCCTGTGTGCCGGTCGGAAAAAAGGTCCAGGATGGCGGTCGGAACCAAGGTCCGGGGTGGCGGTCGGAACCAAGGTCCGGGGTGGCGGCCCAAACCAAGGTCCGGGGTGGCGGCCCAAACCAAGGTCCGGGGTGACGGTCCGAACCAAGGTCCGGGGTGGCGGTCCGAACCAAGGTCCGGGGTGGCGGTCGGAACCAAGGTCCGGTGTGCCGGTCGGAAAAAAGGTCCAGGATGGCGGTCGGAACCACGGTCTGGGCTAGCGGTTGGAACCAAGGTCCGGGTTGGCGGTCGCAAACAAGGTACGGGGTCGCGTTCTGAGCCAAGGTCCGAGGTGGTGGACGGAACCAAGATCCGGGGTGCCGGTCGGACCAAAGGTCCGGGGTGGCGGTCGGAACCAAGGTCCTGGGTGGTGGCCGAAAACAAGGTCCTGGGTGGTGGTCGGAACCAAGGTCCGAGGTGGCGGTCGGAACCAAGGTCCGGGGTGGTGGTCGGAACCAAGGTCCGCGGTGGCGGTCGGGACCAAGGTCCGCGGTGGCGGTCGGGACCAAGGTCCGGGATGGCGGTCGGAACCAAGGTCCGGGGTGGCGGTCGGAACCAAGGTCCGGGGTGGCGGTCGGAACCAAGGCCCGGGGTGGCGGTCGGAACCAATGTCCGAGGTGGCGGTCAGATCCAAGGGTCCGATGTGGCAGTCGGAAACAAGGTCCGGTGTGGCGGTCGGAAACACGGTCCGGTGTGGCGGTCGGATCCACGGTCCGGTGTGGCGGTCGGAACCAAGATCCGGGGTGCCGGTCGGAACCAAGATCCGGGGTGGCGGTCGGAACCAAAGTCCGGGTTCGCATTCGGAACAAAGGTCCGGCGTGGCGGTCGGAACAAAGGTCCGGCGTGGCGGTCGGAACCAAGGTTCGAGGTGTCGGTCGGAACCAAGATCCGGGTTGGCGGTCGGACCCAATGTCCGAGGTGGCGGTCAGATCCAAGGGTCCGATGTGGCAGTCGGAAACAAGGTCCGGTGTGGCGGTCGGAAACACGGTCCGGTGTGGCGGTCGGATCCACGGTCCGGTGTGGCGGTCGGAACCAAGATCCGGGGTGCCGGTCGGAACCAAGATCCGGGGTGGCGGTCGGAACCAAAGTCCGGGTTCGCATTCGGAACAAAGGTCCGGCGTGGCGGTCGGAACAAAGGTCCGGCGTGGCGGTCGGAACCAAGGTTCGAGGTGTCGGTCGGAACCAAGATCCGGGTTGGCGGTCGGACCCAAGGTCCGGGGTGGCGGTCCGAACCAAGGTCCGGGCTGGCGGTCGGAACCAAGGTCTGGGGTGGCGGTCGGAACCAAGGTCCGGGGTGGCGGTCGGAACCAAGGTCCGGGGTGGCGGTCGGAACCAAGGTCCGGGCTGGCGGTCGGAACCAAGGTCCGGGGTGGCGGTCGGAACCAAGGTCCGGGGTGGCGGTCGGAACCAAGGTCCGGGGTGGCGGTCGGAACCAAGGTCCGGGGTGGCGGTCGGAACCAACGTCCGGGGTGGCGGCCCAAATCAAGGTCCGGGGTGGCGGTCGGAACCAAGGTCCGGGGTGGCGGTCGGAACCAAGGTCCGGGGTATCGTTCTGAGCCCAGGTCCGAGGTGGTGGACGGAACCAAGATCCGGGGTGCCGGTCGGAACCAAGGTTCGTGGTGGCGCTCGGAACCAAGGTCCTGGGTGGCGGCCGGAACCAAGGTCCAGGGTGGCGTTCGGAACCAAGGTCCGGGGTGGCGGTCGGAACAAAGGTGGAGGTGGCGGTCAGAACCAAGGTCCGAGGTGGCGGTCGGAACTAAGGTCCGGGGTGGCGGTCGGAACCAAGGTCCGGGGGGCAGTCGATACCACGGTCCGGCGTGGCGGTCGGAACCAAGGTCCTGGCTGGCGGTCGGAACCAAGGTCCGAGGTGGTGGTCGGAACCAATGTCCAGGGTGGTGGTCGGATCTCAAGGTCCGGGGTGGCGGTCGGAACCAATGTCCGGGGTGGCGGTCGGAACCAAGGTCCGGTGTGCCGGTCGGAAAAAAGGTCCAGGATGGCGGTCGGAACCACGGTCTGGGCTAGCGGTTGGAACCAAGGTCCGGGGTGGCGGTCGCAAACAAGGTCCGGGGTAGCGTTCTGAGCCAAGGTCCGAGGTGGTGGACGGAACCAAGATCCGGGGTGCCGGTCGGAACAAAGGTCCGGGGTGGCGGTCGGAACCAAGGTCCTGGGTGGTGGCCGGAAACAGGGTCCTAGGTGGTGGTCGGAACCAATGTCCGAGGTGGCGGTCGGAACCAAGGTCCGGGGTGGTGGTCGGAACCAAGGTCCGGGGTGGCGGTCGGGACCAAGGTCCGGGGTGGGGGTCCGGACCAAGGTCCGGGGTGGCGGTCGGGACCAAGGTCCAGGGTGGCGGTCGGAACCAAGGTCCGAGGTGGTGGTCGGAACCAAGGTCCGGGGTGGCGGTCGGAACCAAGGTCCGGGGTGGCGGTCGGAACCAATGTCCGAGGTGGCGGTCAGATCCCAGGGTCCGATGTGGCAGTCGGAACCAAGGTCCGGTGTGGTGGTCGGAACCACGGTCCGGGGTGGCGGTCGGAACCAAGATCCGGGGTGCCGGTCGGAACAAAGGTCCGGGGTGGCGGTCGGAACCAAGGTCCTGGGTGGTGGTCGGAACCAAGGTCCGAGGTGGCGGTCGGAACCAAGGTCCGGGGTGGCGGTCGGGACCAAGGTCCGGGGTGGCGGTCGGGACCAAGGTCCGGGGTGTGGTCGGAACCAAGGTCCGGGGTGGCGGTCGGAATCAAGGTACGGGGTAGCGTTCTGAGCCAAGGTCCGAGGTGGTGGACGGAACCAAGATCCGGGGTGCCGGTCGGAACCAAGGTCCCGGGTGGCGGTCGGAACCAAGGTCCGGGGTGGTCCTCGGAACCAAGATCCGGGGTGCCGGTCGGAACCAAAGTCCGGGCTGGCGGTCGGAACCAAGGTCCGGGGTGGTGGTCGGAACCAAGGTCCGGGGTGGCCGTCGGAACCAAGGTCCGGGATGGCGGTCGGAACAAAGGTGGAGGTGGCGGTCAGAACCAAGGTCCGAGGTGGCGGTCGGAACTAAGGTCCAGGGTGGCGGTCGGTACTAAGGTCCGTGGGGGCAGTTGATACCACGGTCCGGCATGCAGGTCGGAACAAAGATCAGAGGTGGCGGTCGGAACCAAGGATCGGGGTGGCGGTCCGAACCAAGGTCCAGGCTGGCGGTCGGAACAAAGGTCCGGGGTGGCGGTCGGACCCAAGGTCCGGGGTGGCGGTCGGAACCAAGATCCGGGGTGGCGGTCGGAACCAAGGTCCGGGGTGACGGTCCGTACCAAGGTCCGGGCTGGCGGTCGGAACCAAGGTCCGGGGTGGCGGTCGGAACCAAGGTCCGGGGTGGCGGTCGGAACCAAGGTCCGGGCTGGCGGTCGGAACCAAGGTCCGGGGTGGCGGTCAGAACCATGGTCCGGGGTGGCGGTCGGAACCAAGGTCCGGGGTGGCGGTCGGAACCAAGGTCCGGGGTGGCGGTCGGAACCAAGGTCCGGGGTGGCGGTCGGAACCAAGGTCCGGGGTGGCGGTCGGAACCAACGTCCGGGATGGCGGTCGGAACCAACGTCCGGGGTGGCGGTCGGAACCAAGGTCCGGCGTGGCGGTCGGAACCAAGGTCCGGGGTACCGTTCTGAGCCCAGGTCCGAGGTGGTGGACTGAACCAAGATCCGGGGTGCCGGTCGGAACCAAGGTCCGTGGTGGCGGTCGGAACCAAGGTCCTGGGTGGTGGCCGGAACCAAGGTCCGGGGTGGCGGTCGGAACCAAGGTCCGAGGTGGCGGTCGGAACTAAGGTGGAGGTGGCGGTCAGAACCAAGGTCCGAGGTGGCGGTCGGAACTAAGGTCCGGGGTGGCGGTCGGAACCAAGGTCCGGGGGGGCAGTCGATACCACGGTCCGGCGTGGCGGTCGGAACCAAGGTCCTGGCTGGCGGTCGGAACCAAGGTCCGAGGTGGTGGTCGGAACCAATGTCCAGGGTGGTGGTCAGATCTCAAGGTCCGGGGTGGCGGTCGGAACCAATGTCCGGGGTGGCGGTCGGAACCAAGGTCCGGTGTGCCGGTCGGAAAAAAGGTCCAGGATGGCGGTCGGAACCAAGGTCTGAGGTGGCGCTCGGAACCAAGGTCCGGGGTGGTGGTCGGAACCAAGGTCCGGGGTGGCGGTCGGGACCAAGGTCCGGGGTGGGGGTCCGGACCAAGGTCCGGGGTGGCGGTCGGGACCAAGGTCCAGGGTGGCGGTCGGAACCAAGGTCCGAGGTGGTGGTCGGAACCAAGGTCCGGGGTGGCGGTCGGAACCAAGGTCCGGGGTGGCGGTCGGAACCAATGTCCGAGGAGGCGGTCAGATCCCAGGGTCCAATGTGGCAGTCGGAACCAAGGTCCGGTGTGGCGGTCGGAACCACGGTCCGGGGTGGCGGTCGGAACCAAGATCCGGGGTGCCGGTCGGAACAAAGGTCCGGGGTGGCGGTCGGAACCAAGGTCCTGGGTGGTGGTCGGAACCAAGGTCCGAGGTGGCGGTCGGAACCAAGGTCCGGGGTGGCGGTCGGGACCAAGGTCCGGGGTGGCGGTCGGGACCAAGGTCCGGGGTGTGGTCGGAACCAAGGTCCGGGGTGGCGGTCGGAATCAAGGTACGGGGTAGCGTTCTGAGCCAAGGTCCGAGGTGGTGGGCGGAACCAAGATCCGGGGTGCCGGTCGGAACCAAGGTCCGGGGTGGCGGTCGGAACCAAGGTCCGGGCTGGTGGTCGGAACCAAGGTCCGGGGTGGCCGTCGGAACCAAGGTCCGGGATGGCGGTCGGAACAAAGGTGGAGGTGGCGGTCAGAACCAAGGTCCGAGGTGGCGGTCGGAACTAAGGTCCAGGGTGGCGGTCGGTACTAAGGTCCGTGGGGGCAGTTGATACCACGGTCCGGCATGCCGGTCGGAACAAAGATCAGGGGTGGCGGTCGGAACCAAGTATCGGGGTGGCGGTCCGAACCAAGGTCCAGGCTGGCGGTCGGAACCAAGGTCCGGGGTGGCGGTCAGAACCAAGGTCCGAGGTGGCGGTCGGAACTAAGGTCCAGGGTGGCGGTCGGTACTAAGGTCCGTGGGGGCAGTTGATACCACGGTCCGGCATGCCGGTCGGAACAAAGATCAGGGGTGGCGGTCGGAACCAAGGATCGGGGTGGCGGTCCGAACCAAGGTCCAGGCTGGCGGTTGGAACCAAGGTCCGGGGTGGCGGTCGGAACCAAGGTCCGGGGTGGCGGTCGGAACCAAGATCCGGGGTGGCGGTCGGAACCAAGGTCCGGGGTGGCGGTCGGAACCAAGGTCCGGGGTGGCGGTCGGAACCAAGGTCCGGGGTGGCGGTCGGAACCAAGGTCCGGGGTGGCGGTCGGAACCAAGGTCCGGGGTGGCGGGCAGTACCAAGGTACAGGGGGGCAGTTGATACCACGGTCCGGCGTGCCGGTCGGAACCAAGATCAGGGGTGGCGGTCGGAACCAAGGATCGGGATGGCGGTCCGAACCAAGGTCCAGGCTGGCGGTCGGAACCAAGATCTGGGGTGGCGGTCGGAACCAAAGTCCAGGTTCGCATTCGGAACAAAGGTCCGGCGTGGCCGTCGGAACCAAGGTCCGAGGTGGCGGTCGGAAACCAAGGTCCGGTGTGGTGGTCGGAACCAAGGTCCGGGCTGGCGGTCCGAACCAAGGTCCGGGCTGGCGGTCGGAACCAAGGTCCGGGGTGACGGTCGGAACCAAGGTCCGGGGTGGCGGTCGGAACCAAGGTCCGGGGTGGCGGTCGGAACCAAGGTCCGGGGTGGCGGTCGGAACCAAGGTCCGGGGTGGCGGTCGGAACCAAGGTCCGGGGTGGCGGTCGGAACCAACGTCCGGGGTGGCGGTCCAAACCAAGGTCCGAGGTGGCGGTCGGAACTAAGGTCCGGGGTGGCGGTCGGAACCAATGTCCGGGGTGGCGGTCGGAACCAAGGTCCGGGGTGGCGGTCGGAACCAAGGTCCGGGGTGGCGGTCGGAAACAAGGTCCGGGGTTGGCGGTCGGAAACAAGGTCCGGGGTGGCGGTCGGAAACAAGTTCCGGGGTGGCGGTCGGAAACAAGGTCCGGGGTGGCGGTCGGAAACAAGGTCCGGGGTGGCGGTCGGAAACAAGGTCCGGGGTGGCGGTCGGAAACAAGGTCCGGGGTGGCGGTCTGAACCAGGGTCCGGGGTGGCGGTCGGAACCAACGTCCGGGGTGGCGGTCCAAACCAACGTCCGGGGTGGCAGTCGGAACCAAGGTCCGGTGTGGCGGTCGGAACAAAGGTCCGGGGTATCGTTCTGAGCCCAGATCCGAGGTGGTGGACGGAACCAAGATTCGGGGTGCCGGTCGGAAGCAAGGTCCGTGGTGGCGGTCGGAACCAAGGTCCAGGGTGGCGGTCGGAACCAAGGTCCGGGGTGGCGGTCGGAACCAAGGTTCGGGGTGGCGGTGGGAAACAAGGTCCGGGGTGGCGGTCGGAACAAAGGTGGAGGTGGCGGTCAGAACCAAGGTCCGAGGTGGCGGTCGGAACTATGGTCCGGGGTGGCGGTCGGAACCAATGTCCGGGGGGGCGGTCGGAACCAAGGTCCTGTGTGCCGGTCGGAAAAAAGGTCCAGGATGGCGGTCGGAACCAAGGTCCGGGGTGGCGGTCGGAACCAAGGTCCGGGGTGGCGGCCCAAACCAAGGTCCGGGGTGGCGGCCCAAACCAAGGTCCGGGGTGGCGGTCCGAACCACGATCTGGGCTAGCGGTTGGAACCAAGGTCCGGGGTGGCGGTCGCAGACAAGGTACGGGGTATCGTTCTGAGCCAAGGTCCGAGGTGGTGGACGGAACCAAGATCCGGGGTGCCGGTCGGACCAAAGGTCCGGGGTGGCGGTCGGAACCAAGGTCCTGGGTGGTGGCCGAAAACAAGGTCCTGGGTGGTGGTCGGAACCAAGGTCCGAGGTGGCGGTCGGAACCAAGGTCCGGGGTGGTGGTCGGGACCAAGGTCCGCGGTGGCGGTCGGGACCAAGGTCCGGGGTGGCGGTCGGAACCAAGGTCCGGGGTGGCGGTCGGAACAAAGGTCCGGGGTGGCGGTCGGAACCAAGGTCCGGGGTGGCGGTCGGAACCAAGGTCCGGGGTGGCGGGCGGTACCAAGGTACAGGGGGGCAGTTGATACCACGGTCCGGCGTGCCGGTCGGAACCAAGATCAGGGGTGGCGGTCGGAACCAAGGATCGGGGTGGCGGTCCGAACCAAGGTCCAGGCTGGCGGTCGGAACCAAGATCTGGGGTGGCGGTCGGAACCAAAGTCCAGGTTCGCATTCGGAACAAAGGTCCGGCGTGGCCGTTGGAATCAAGGTCCGAGGTGGCGGTCGGAAACCAAGGTCCGGTGTGGTGGTCGGAACCAAGGTCCGGGCTGGCGGTCCGAACCAAGGTCCGGGCTGGCGGTCGGAACCAAGGTCCGGGCCGGCGATCGGAACCAAGGTCCGGGGTGGCGGTCGGAACCAAGGTCCGGGGTGGCGGTCGGAACCAAGGTCCAGGGTGGCGGTCGGAACCAAGGTCCGGGGTGGCGGTCGGAACCAAGGTCCGGGGTGGCGGTCGGAACCAACGTCCGGGGTGGCGGTCCAAACCAAGGTCCGAGGTGGCGGTCGGAACTAAGGTCCGGGGTGGCGGTCGGAACCAATGTCCGGGGTGGCGGTCGGAACTAAGGTCCGGGGTGGCGGTCGGAACCAAGGTCCGGGGTGGCGGTCGGAAACAAGGTCCGGGGTTGGCGGTCGGAAACAAGGTCCGGGGTGGCGGTCGGAAACAAGTTCCAGGGTGGCGGTCGGAAACAAGGTCCGGGGTGGCGGTCGGAAACAAGGTCCGGGGTGGCGGTCGGAAACAAGGTCCGGGGTGGCGGTCGGAAACAAGGTCCGGGGTGGCGGTCTGAACCAGGGTCCGGGGTGGCGGTCGGAACCAACGTCCGGGGTGGCGGTCCAACCCAACGTCCGGGGTGGCAGTCGGAACCAAGGTCCGGTGTGGCGGTCGGAACAAAGGTCCGGGGTACCGTTCTGAGCCCAGGTCCGAGGTGGTGGACGGAACCAAGATCCGGGGTGCCGGTCGGAACCAAGGTCCGTGGTGGCGGTCGGAACCAAGGTCCGGGGTGGCGGTCGGAACCAAGGTCCGGGGTGGCGGTCAGAACCAAGGTCCGGGGTGGCGGTCGGAACCAAGGTCCGGGGTGGCGGTGGGAAACAAGGTCCGGGGTGGCGGTCGGAACAAAGGTGGAGGTGGCGGTCAGAACCAAGGTCCGAGGTGGCGGTCGGAACTATGGTCCGGCGTGGCGGTCGGAACCAATGTCCGGGGGAGCGGTCGGAACCAAGGTCCTGTGTGCCGTTCGGAAAAAAGGTCCAGGATGGCGGTCGGAACCAAGGTCCGGGGTGGCGGTCGGAACCAAGGTCCGGGGTGGCGGCCCAAACCAAGGTCCGGGGTGGCGGCCCAAACCAAGGTCCGGGGTGGCGGTCCGAACCAAGGTCCGGGGTGGCGGTCCGAACCAAGGTCCGGGGTGGCGGTCGGAACCATGGTCCGGTGTGCCGGTCGGAAAAAAGGTCCAGGATGGCGGTCGGAACCACTGTCTGGGCTAGCGGTTGGAACCAAGGTCCGGGGTGGCGCTCG
This sequence comes from Mustelus asterias, assembly GCF_964213995.1. Classification (NCBI taxonomy): domain Eukaryota; kingdom Metazoa; phylum Chordata; class Chondrichthyes; order Carcharhiniformes; family Triakidae; genus Mustelus; species Mustelus asterias. The sequence continues at coordinate 83,087 of NW_027590744.1, forward strand.
CAAACAAGGTACGGGGTCGCGTTCTGAGCCAAGGTCCGAGGTGGTGGACGGAACCAAGATCCGGGGTGCCGGTCGGACCAAAGGTCCGGGGTGGCGGTCGGAACCAAGGTCCTGGGTGGTGGCCGAAAACAAGGTCCTGGGTGGTGGTCGGAACCAAGGTCCGAGGTGGCGGTCGGAACCAAGGTCCGGGGTGGTGGTCGGAACCAAGGTCCGGGGTGGCGGTCGGGACCAAGGTCCGCGGTGGCGGTCGGGACCAAGGTCCGGGGTGGCGGTCGGAAACAAGGTCCGGGGTGGCGGTCGGAAACAAGGTCCGGGGTGGCGGTCTGAACCAGGGTCCGGGGTGCCGGTCGGAACCAACGTCCGGGGTGGCGGTCCAACCCAACGTCCGGGGTGGCAGTCGGAACCAAGGTCCGGTGTGGCGGTCGGAACAAAGGTCCGGGGTACCGTTCTGAGCCCAGGTCCGAGGTGGTGGACGGAACCAAGATCCGGGGTGCCGGTCGGAACCAAGGTCCGTGGTGGCGGTCGGAACCAAGGTCCGGGGTGGCGGTCGGAACCAAGGTCCGGGGTGGCGGTCAGAACCAAGGTCCGGGGTGGCGGTCGGAACCAAGGTCCGGGGTGGCGGTGGGAAACAAGGTCCGGGGTGGCGGTCGGAACAAAGGTGGAGGTGGCGGTCAGAACCAAGGTCCGAGGTGGCGGTCAGAACTATGGTCCGGCGTGGCGGTCGGAACCAATGTCCGGGGGAGCGGTCGGAACCAAGGTCCTGTGTGCCGTTCGGAAAAAAGGTCCAGGATGGCGGTCGGAACCAAGGTCCGGGGTGGCGGTCGGAACCAAGGTCCGGGGTGGCGGCCCAAACCAAGGTCCGGGGTGGCGGCCCAAACCAAGGTCCGGTGTGGCGGTCCGAACCAAGGTCCGGGGTGGCGGTCCGAACCAAGGTCCGGGGTGGCGGTCGGAACCAAGGTCCGGTGTGCCGGTCGGAAAAAAGGTCCAGGATGGCGGTCGGAACCACTGTCTGGGCTAGCGGTTGGAACCAAGGTCCGGGGTGGCGCTCGCAAACAAGGTACGGGGTCGCGTTCTGAGCCAAGGTCCGAGGTGGTGGACGGAACCAAGATCCGGGGTGCCGGTCGGACCAAAGGTCCGGGGTGGCGGTCGGAACCAAGGTCCTGGGTGGTGGCCGAAAACAAGGTCCTGGGTGGTGGTCGGAACCAAGGTCCGAGGTGGCGGTCGGAACCAAGGTCCGGGGTGGTGGTCGGAACCAAGGTCCGGGGTGGCGGTCGGGACCAAGGTCCGCGGTGGCGGTCGGGACCAAGGTCCGGGGTGGCGGTCGGAAACAAGGTCCGGGGTGGCGGTCGGAAACAAGGTCCGGGGTGGCGGTCTGAACCAGGGTCCGGGGTGGCGGTCGGAACCAACGTCCGGGGTGGCGGTCCAAACCAACGTCCGGGGTGGCAGTCGGAACCAAGGTCCGGTGTGGCGGTCGGAACAAAGGTCGGGGGTACCGTTCTGAGCCCAGGTCCAAGGTGGTGGACGGAACCAAGATCCGGGGTGCCGGTCGGAACCAAGGTCCGTGGTGGCGGTCGGAACCAAGGTCCGGGGTGGCGGTCGGAACCAAGGTCCGGGGTGGCGGTCGGAACCAAGGTCCGGGGTGGCGGTCGGAACCAAGGTCCGGGGTGGCGGTGGGAAACAAGGTCCGGGGTGGCGGTCGGAACAAAGGTGGAGGTGGCGGTCAGAACCAAGGTCCGAGGTGGCGGTCGGAACTATGGTCCGGCGTGGCGGTCGGAACCAATGTCCGGGGGGGCGGTCGGAACCAAGGTCCTGTGTGCCGGTCGGAAAAAGGGTCCAGGATGGCGGTCGGAACCAAGGTCCGGGGTGGCGGTCGGAACCAAGGTCCGGGGTGGCGGCCCAAACCAAGGTCCGGGGTGGCGGCCCAAACCAAGGTCCGGGGTGACGGTCCGAACCAAGGTCCGGGGTGGCGGTCCGAACCAAGGTCCGGGGTGGCGGTCGGAACCAAGGTCCGGTGTGCCGGTCGGAAAAAAGGTCCAGGATGGCGGTCGGAACCACGGTCTGGGCTAGCGGTTGGAACCAAGGTCCGGGTTGGCGGTCGCAAACAAGGTACGGGGTCGCGTTCTGAGCCAAGGTCCGAGGTGCTGGACGGAACCAAGATCCGGGGTGCCGGTCGGACCAAAGGTCCGGGGTGGCGGTCGGAACCAAGGTCCTGGGTGGTGGCCGAAAACAAGGTCCTGGGTGGTGGTCGGAACCAAGGTCCGAGGTGGCGGTCGGAACCAAGGTCCGGGGTGGTGGTCGGAACCAAGGTCCGCGGTGGCGGTCGGGACCAAGGTCCGCGGTGGCGGTCGGGACCAAGGTCCGGGATGGCGGTCGGAACCAAGGTCCGGGGTGGCGGTCGGAACCAAGGTCCGGGGTGGCGGTCGGAACCAAGGCCCGGGGTGGCGGTCGGAACCAATGTCCGAGGTGGCGGTCAGATCCAAGGGTCCGATGTGGCAGTCGGAAACAAGGTCCGGTGTGGCGGTCGGAAACACGGTCCGGTGTGGCGGTCGGATCCACGGTCCGGTGTGGCGGTCGGAACCAAGATCCGGGGTGCCGGTCGGAACCAAGATCCGGGGTGGCGGTCGGAACCAAAGTCCGGGTTCGCATTCGGAACAAAGGTCCGGCGTGGCGGTCGGAACAAAGGTCCGGCGTGGCGGTCGGAACCAAGGTTCGAGGTGTCGGTCGGAACCAAGATCCGGGTTCGCATTCGGAACAAAGGTCCGGCGTGGCGGTCGGAACAAAGGTCCGGCGTGGCGGTCGGAACCAAGGTTCGAGGTGTCGGTCGGAACCAAGATCCGGGTTGGCGGTCGGACCCAAGGTCCGGGGTGGCGGTCCGAACCAAGGTCCGGGCTGGCGGTCGGAACCAAGGTCTGGGGTGGCGGTCGGAACCAAGGTCCGGGGTGGCGGTCGGAACCAAGGTCCGGGGTGGCGGTCGGAACCAAGGTCCGGGCTGGCGGTCGGAACCAAGGTCCGGGGTGGCGGTCGGAACCAAGGTCCGGGGTGGCGGTCGGAACCAAGGTCCGGGGTGGCGGTCGGAACCAAGGTCCGGGGTGGCGGTCGGAACCAACGTCCGGGGTGGCGGCCCAAATCAAGGTCCGGGGTGGCGGTCGGAACCAAGGTCCGGGGTGGCGGTCGGAACCAAGGTCCGGGGTATCGTTCTGAGCCCAGGTCCGAGGTGGTGGACGGAACCAAGATCCGGGGTGCCGGTCGGAACCAAGGTTCGTGGTGGCGCTCGGAACCAAGGTCCTGGGTGGCGGCCGGAACCAAGGTCCAGGGTGGCGTTCGGAACCAAGGTCCGGGGTGGCGGTCGGAACAAAGGTGGAGGTGGCGGTCAGAACCAAGGTCCGAGGTGGCGGTCGGAACTAAGGTCCGGGGTGGCGGTCGGAACCAAGGTCCGGGGGGCAGTCGATACCACGGTCCGGCGTGGCGGTCGGAACCAAGGTCCTGGCTGGCGGTCGGAACCAAGGTCCGAGGTGGTGGTCGGAACCAATGTCCAGGGTGGTGGTCGGATCTCAAGGTCCGGGGTGGCGGTCGGAACCAATGTCCGGGGTGGCGGTCGGAACCAAGGTCCGGTGTGCCGGTCGGAAAAAAGGTCCAGGATGGCGGTCGGAACCAAGGTCCTGGGTGGCGGCCGGAACCAAGGTCCAGGGTGGCGGTCGGAACCAAGGTCCGGGGTGGCGGTCGGAACCAAGGTCCGGGGTGGCGGTCGGAACCAACGTCCGGGGTGGCGGCCCAAATCAAGGTCCGGGGTGGCGGTCGGAACCAAGGTCCGGGGTGGCGGTCGGAACCAAGGTCCGGGGTATCGTTCTGAGCCCAGGTCCGAGGTGGTGGACGGAACCAAGATCCGGGGTGCCGGTCGGAACCAAGGTTCGTGGTGGCGCTCGGAACCAAGGTCCTGGGTGGCGGCCGGAACCAAGGTCCAGGGTGGCGTTCGGAACCAAGGTCCGGGGTGGCGGTCGGAACAAAGGTGGAGGTGGCGGTCAGAACCAAGGTCCGAGGTGGCGGTCGGAACTAAGGTCCGGGGTGGCGGTCGGAACCAAGGTCCGGGGGGCAGTCGATACCACGGTCCAGCGTGGCGGTCGGAACCAAGGTCCTGGCTGGCGGTCGGAACCAAGGTCCGAGGTGGTGGTCGGAACCAATGTCCAGGGTGGTGGTCGGATCTCAAGGTCCGGGGTGGCGGTCGGAACCAATGTCCGGGGTGGCGGTCGGAACCAAGGTCCGGTGTGCCGGTCGGAAAAAAGGTCCAGGATGGCGGTCGGAACCACGGTCTGGGCTAGCGGTTGGAACCAAGGTCCGGGGTGGCGGTCGCAAACAAGGTCCGGGGTAGCGTTCTGAGCCAAGGTCCGAGGTGGTGGACGGAACCAAGATCCGGGGTGCCGGTCGGAACAAAGGTCCGGGGTGGCGGTCGGAACCAAGGTCCTGGGTGGTGGCCGGAAACAGGGTCCTAGGTGGTGGTCGGAACCAAGGTCCGAGGTGGCGGTCGGAACCAAGGTCCGGGGTGGTGGTCGGAACCAAGGTCCGGGGTGGCGGTCGGGACCAAGGTCCGGGGTGGGGGTCCGGACCAAGGTCCGGGGTGGCGGTCGGGACCAAGGTCCAGGGTGGCGGTCGGAACCAAGGTCCGAGGTGGTGGTCGGAACCAAGGTCCGGGGTGGCGGTCGGAACCAAGGTCCGGGGTGGCGGTCGGAACCAATGTCCGAGGTGGCGGTCAGATCCCAGGGTCCGATGTGGCAGTCGGAACCAAGGTCCGGTGTGGTGGTCGGAACCACGGTCCGGGGTGGCGGTCGGAACCAAGATCCGGGGTGCCGGTCGGAACAAAGGTCCGGGGTGGCGGTCGGAACCAAGGTCCTGGGTGGTGGTCGGAACCAAGGTCCGAGGTGGCGGTCGGAACCAAGGTCCGGGGTGGCGGTCGGGACCAAGGTCCGGGGTGGCGGTCGGGACCAAGGTCCGGGGTGTGGTCGGAACCAAGGTCCGGGGTGGCGGTCGGAATCAAGGTACGGGGTAGCGTTCTGAGCCAAGGTCCGAGGTGGTGGACGGAACCAAGATCCGGGGTGCCGGTCGGAACCAAGGTCCCGGGTGGCGGTCGGAACCAAGGTCCGGGGTGGTCCTCGGAACCAAGATCCGGGGTGCCGGTCGGAACCAAAGTCCGGGGTGGCGGTCGGAACCAAGGTCCGGGGTGGTGGTCGGAACCAAGGTCCGGGGTGGCCGTCGGAACCAAGGTCCGGGATGGCGGTCGGAACAAAGGTGGAGGTGGCGGTCAGAACCAAGGTCCGAGGTGGCGGTCGGAACTAAGGTCCAGGGTGGCGGTCGGTACTAAGGTCCGTGGGGGCAGTTGATACCACGGTCCGGCATGCAGGTCGGAACAAAGATCAGAGGTGGCGGTCGGAACCAAGGATCGGGGTGGCGGTCCGAACCAAGGTCCAGGCTGGCGGTCGGAACCAAGGTCCGGGGTGGCGGTCGGACCCAAGGTCCGGGGTGGCGGTCGGAACCAAGATCCGGGGTGGCGGTCGGAACCAAGGTCCGGGGTGGCGGTCCGAACTAAGGTCCGGGCTGGCGGTCGGAACCAAGGTCCGGGGTGGCGGTCGGAACCAAGGTCCGGGGTGGCGGTCGGAACCAAGGTCCGGGCTGGCGGTCGGAACCAAGGTCCGGGGTGGCGGTCAGAACCATGGTCCGGGGTGGCGGTCGGAACCAAGGTCCGGGGTGGCGGTCGGAACCAAGGTCCGGGGTGGCGGTCGGAACCAAGGTCCGGGGTGGCGGTCGGAACCAAGGTCCGGGGTGGCGGTCGGAACCAACGTCCGGGGTGGCGGTCGGAACCAACGTCCGGGGTGGCGGTCGGAACCAAGGTCCGGCGTGGCGGTCGGAACCAAGGTCCGGGGTACCGTTCTGAGCCCAGGTCCGAGGTGGTGGACTGAACCAAGATCCGGGGTGCCGGTCGGAACCAAGGTCCGTGGTGGCGGTCGGAACCAAGGTCCTGGGTGGTGGCCGGAACCAAGGTCCGGCGTGGCGGTCGGAACCAAGGTCCGGGGTACCGTTCTGAGCCCAGGTCCGAGGTGGTGGACTGAACCAAGATCCGGGGTGCCGGTCGGAACCAAGGTCCGTGGTGGCGGTCGGAACCAAGGTCCTGGGTGGTGGCCGGAACCAAGGTCCGGGGTGGCGGTCGGAACCAAGGTCCGAGGTGGCGGTCGGAACTAAGGTGGAGGTGGCGGTCAGAACCAAGGTCCGAGGTGGCGGTCGGAACTAAGGTCCGGGGTGGCGGTCGGAACCAAGGTCCGGGGGGGCAGTCGATACCACGGTCCGGCGTGGCGGTCGGAACCAAGGTCCTGGCTGGCGGTCGGAACCAAGGTCCGAGGTGGTGGTCGGAACAAATGTCCAGGGTGGTGGTCAGATCTCAAGGTCCGGGGTGGCGGTCGGAACCAATGTCCGGGGTGGCGGTCGGAACCAAGGTCCGGTGTGCCGGTCGGAAAAAAGGTCCAGGATGGCGGTCGGAACCAAGGTCTGAGGTGGCGCTCGGAACCAAGGTCCGGGGTGGTGGTCGGAACCAAGGTCCGGGGTGGCGGTCGGGACCAAGGTCCGGGGTGGGGGTCCGGACCAAGGTCCGGGGTGGCGGTCGGGACCAAGGTCCAGGGTGGCGGTCGGAACCAAGGTCCGAGGTGGTGGTCGGAACCAAGGTCCGGGGTGGCGGTCGGAACCAAGGTCCGGGGTGGCGGTCGGAACCAATGTCCGAGGAGGCGGTCAGATCCCAGGGTCCAATGTGGCAGTCGGAACCAAGGTCCGGTGTGGCGGTCGGAACCACGGTCCGGGGTGGCGGTCGGAACCAAGATCCGGGGTGCCGGTCGGAACAAAGGTCCGGGGTGGCGGTCGGAACCAAGGTCCTGGGTGGTGGTCGGAACCAAGGTCCGAGGTGGCGGTCGGAACCAAGGTCCGGGGTGGCGGTCGGGACCAAGGTCCGGGGTGGCGGTCGGGACCAAGGTCCGGGGTGTGGTCGGAACCAAGGTCCGGGGTGGCGGTCGGAATCAAGGTACGGGGTAGCGTTCTGAGCCAAGGTCCGAGGTGGTGGGCGGAACCAAGATCCGAGGTGCCGGTCGGAACCAAGGTCCGGGGTGGCGGTCGGAACCAAGGTCCGGGCTGGTGGTCGGAACCAAGGTCCGGGGTGGCCGTCGGAACCAAGGTCCGGGATGGCGGTCGGAACAAAGGTGGAGGTGGCGGTCAGAACCAAGGTCCGAGGTGGCGGTCGGAACTAAGGTCGAGGGTGGCGGTCGGTACTAAGGTCCGTGGGGGCAGTTGATACCACGGTCCGGCATGCCGGTCGGAACAAAGATCAGGGGTGGCGGTCGGAACCAAGGATCGGGGTGGCGGTCCGAACCAAGGTCCAGGCTGGCGGTCGGAACCAAGGTCCGGGGTGGCGGTCAGAACCAAGGTCCGAGGTGGCGGTCGGAACTAAGGTCCAGGGTGGCGGTCGGTACTAAGGTCCGTGGGGGCAGTTGATACCACGGTCCGGCATGCCGGTCGGAACAAAGATCAGGGGTGGCGGTCGGAACCAAGGATCGGGGTGGCGGTCCGAACCAAGGTCCAGGCTGGCGGTCGGAACCAAGGTCCGGGGTGGCGGTCGGAACCAAGGTCCGGGGTGGCGGTCGGAACCAAGATCCGGGGTGGCGGTCGGAACCAAGGTCCGGGGTGGCGGTCGGAACCAAGGTCCGGGGTGGCGGTCGGAACCAAGGTCCGAGGTGGCGGTCGGAACCAAGGTCCGGGGTGGCGGTCGGAACCAAGGTCCGGGGTGGCGGGCAGTACCAAGGTACAGGGGGGCAGTTGATACCACGGTCCGGCGTGCCGGTCGGAACCAAGATCAGGGGTGGCGGTCGGAACCAAGGATCGGGGTGGCGGTCCGAACCAAGGTCCAGGCTGGCGGTCGGAACCAAGATCTGGGGTGGCGGTCGGAACCAAAGTCCAGGTTCGCATTCGGAACAAAGGTCCGGCGTGGCCGTCGGAACCAAGGTCCGAGGTGGCGGTCGGAAACCAAGGTCCGGTGTGGTGGTCGGAACCAAGGTCCGGGCTGGCGGTCCGAACCAAGGTCCGGGCTGGCGGTCGGAACCAAGGTCCGGGGTGACGGTCGGAACCAAGGTCCGGGGTGGCGGTCGGAACCAAGGTCCGGGGTGGCGGTCGGAACCAAGGTCCGGGGTGGCGGTCGGAACCAAGGTCCGGGGTGGCGGTCGGAACCAAGGTCCGGGGTGGCGGTCGGAACCAACGTCCGGGGTGGCGGTCCAAACCAAGGTCCGAGGTGGCGGTCGGAACTAAGGTCCGGGGTGGCGGTCGGAACCAATGTCCGGGGTGGCGGTCGGAACCAAGGTCCGGGGTGGCGGTCGGAACCAAGGTCCGGGGTGGCGGTCGGAAACAAGGTCCGGGGTCGGCGGTCGGAAACAAGGTCCGGGGTGGCGGTCGGAAACAAGTTCCGGGGTGGCGGTCGGAAACAAGGTCCGGGGTGGCGGTCGGAAACAAGGTCCGGGGTGGCGGTCGGAAACAAGGTCCGGGGTGGCGGTCGGAAACAAGGTCCGGGGTGGCGGTCTGAACCAGGGTCCGGGGTGGCGGTCGGAACCAACGTCCGGGGTGGCGGTCCAAACCAACGTCCGGGGTGGCAGTCGGAACCAAGGTCCGGTGTGGCGGTCGGAACAAAGGTCCGGGGTATCGTTCTGAGCCCAGATCCGAGGTGGTGGACGGAACCAAGATTCGGGGTGCCGGTCGGATGCAAGGTCCGTGGTGGCGGTCGGAACCAAGGTCCGGGGTGGCGGTCGGAACCAAGGTCCGGGGTGGCGGTCGGAACCAAGGTCCGGGGTGGCGGTGGGAAACAAGGTCCGGGGTGGCGGTCGGAACAAAGGTGGAGGTGGCGGTCAGAACCAAGGTCCGAGGTGGCGGTCGGAACTATGGTCCGGGGGGGCGGTCGGAACCAAGGTCCTGTGTGCCGTTCGGAAAAAAGGTCCAGGATGGCGGTCGGAACCAAGGTCCGGGGTGGCGGTCGGAACCAAGGTCCGGGGTGGCGGCCCAAACCAAGGTCCGGGGTGGCGGCCCAAACCAAGGTCCGGGGTGGCGGTCCGAACCACGATCTGGGCTAGCGGTTGGAACCAAGGTCCGGGGTGGCGGTCGCAGACAAGGTACGGGGTATCGTTCTGAGCCAAGGTCCGAGGTGGTGGACGGAACCAAGATCCGGGGTGCCGGTCGGACCAAAGGTCCGGGGTGGCGGTCGGAACCAAGGTCCTGGGTGGTGGCCGAAAACAAGGTCCTGGGTGGTGGTCGGAACCAAGGTCCGAGGTGGCGGTCGGAACCAAGGTCCGGGGTGGTGGTCGGGACCAAGGTCCGCGGTGGCGGTCGGGACCAAGGTCCGGGGTGGCGGTCGGAACCAAGGTCCGGGGTGGCGGTCGGAACCAAGGTCCGGGGTGGCGGTCGGAACCAAGGCCCGGGGTGGCGGTCGGAACCAATGTCCGAGGTGGCGGTCAGATCCCAGGGTCCGATGTGGCAGTCGGAAACAAGGTCCGGTGTGGCGGTCGGAATCACGGTCCGGTGTGGCGGTCGGAACGACGGTCCGGGGTGGCGGTCGGAACCAAGATCCGGGGTGCCGGTCGGAACCAAGATCCGGGGTGGCGGTCGGAACCAAAGTCCAGGTTCGCATTCGGAACAAAGGTCCGGCGTGGCGGTCGGAACAAAGGTCCGGCGTGGCGGTCGGAACCAAGGTCCGAGGTGTCGGTCGGAACCAAGATCCGGGTTGGCGGTCGGAACCAAGGTCCGGGGTGGCGGTCCGAACCAAGGTCCGGGCTGGCGGTCGGAACCAAGGTCTGGGGTGGCGGTCGGAACCAAGGTCTGGGGTGGCGGTCGGAACCAAGGTCCGGGGTGGCGGTCGGAACCACGGTCTGGGCAAGCGGTTGGAACCAAATCCGGGGTGGCGGTCGCAAACAAGGTCCGGGGTAGCGTTCTGAGCCAAGGTCCGAGGTGGTGGACGGAACCAAGATCCGGGGTGCCGGTCGGAACAAAAGTCCGGGGTGGCGGTCGGAACCAAGGTCCTGGGTGGTGGCCGGAAACAGGGTCCTGGGTGGTGGTCGGAACCAAGGTCCGAGGTGGCGGTCGGAACCAAGGTCCGGGGTGGCGGTCGGGACCAAGGTCCGGGGTGGCGGTCGGGACCAAGGTCCGGGGTGTGGTCGGAACCAAGGTCCGGGGTGGCGGTCGGAATCAAGGTACGGGGTAGCGTTCTGAGCCAAGGTCCGAGGTGGTGGACGGAACCAAGATCCGGGGTGCCGGTCGGAACTAAGGTCCCGGGTGGCGGTCGGAACCAAGGTCCGGGGTGGTGGTCGGAACCAAGATCCGGGGTGCCGGTCGGAACCAAGGTCCGGGGTGGCGGTCGGAACCAAGGTCCGGGGTGGTGGTCGGAACCAAGGTCCGGGGTGGCCGTCGGAACCAAGGTCCGGGATGGCGGTCGGAACAAAGGTGGAGGTGGCGGTCAGAACCAAGGTCCGAGGTGGCGGTCGGAACTAAGGTCCAGGGTGGCGGTCGGTACTAAGGTCCGTGGGGGCAGTTGATACCACGGTCCGGCATGCAGGTCGGAACAAAGATCAGAGGTGGCGGTCGGAACCAAGGATCGGGGTGGCGGTCCGAACCAAGGTCCAGGCTGGCGGTCGGAACCAAGGTCCGGGGTGGCGGTCGGACCCAAGGTCCGGGGTGGCGGTCGGAACCAAGATCCGGGGTGGCGGTCGGAACCAAGGTCCGGGGTGGCGGTCCGAACCAAGGTCCGGGCTGGCGGTCGGAACCAAGGTCCAGGGTGGCGGTCGGAACCAAGGTCCGGGGTGGCGGTCGGAACCAAGGTCCGGGCTGGCGGTCGGAACCAAGGTCCGGGGTGGCGGTCGGAACCATGGTCCGGGGTGGCGGTCGGAACCAAGGTCCGGGGTGGCGGTCGGAACCAAGGTCCGGGGTGGCGGTCGGAACCAAGGTCCGGGGTGGCGGTCGGAACCAAGGTCCGGGGTGGCGGTCGGAACCAACGTCCGGGGTGGCGGTCGGAACCAACGTCCGGGGTGGCGGTCGGAACCAAGGTCCGGCGTGGCGGTCGGAACCAAGGTCCGGGGTACCGTTCTGAGCCCAGGTCCGAGGTGGTGGACTGAACCAAGATCCGGGGTGCTGGTCGGAACCAAGGTCGGTGGTGGCGGTCGGAACCAAGGTCCTGGGTGGTGGCCGGAATCAAGGTCCGGGGTGGCGGTCGGAACCAAGGTCCGAGGTGGCGGTCGGAACTAAGGTGGAGGTGGCGGTCAGAACCAAGGTCCGAGGTGGCGGTCGGAACTAAGGTCCGGGGTGGCGGTCGGAACCAAGGTCCGGGGGGGCAGTCGATACCACGGTCCGGCGTGGCGGTCGGAACCAAGGTCCTGGCTGGCGGTCGGAACCAAGGTCCGAGGTGGTGGTCGGAACCAATGTCCAGGGTGGTGGTCAGATCTCAAGGTCCGGGGTGGCGGTCGGAACCAATGTCCGGGGTGGTGGTCGGAACCAAGGTCCGGGGTGGCGGTCGGGACCAAGGTCCGGGGTGGGGGTCCGGACCAAGGTCCGGGGTGGCGGTCGGGACCAAGGTCCAGGGTGGCGGTCGGAACCAAGGTCCGAGGTGGTGGTCGGAACCAAGGTCCGGGGTGGCGGTCGGAACCAAGGTCCGGGGTGGCGGTCGGAACCAATGTCCGAGGAGGCGGTCAGATCCCAGGGTCCAATGTGGCAGTCGGAACCAAGGTCCGGTGTGGCGGTCGGAACCACGGTCCGGGGTGGCGGTCGGAACCAAGATCCGGGGTGCCGGTCGGAACAAAGGTCCGGGGTGGCGGTCGGAACCAAGGTCCTGGGTGGTGGTCGGAACCAAGGTCCGAGGTGGCGGTCGGAACCAAGGTCCGGGGTGGCGGTCGGGACCAAGGTCCGGGGTGGCGGTCGGGACCAAGGTCCGGGGTGTGGTCGGAACCAAGGTCCGGGGTGGCGGTCGGAATCAAGGTACGGGGTAGCGTTCTGAGCCAAGGTCCGAGGTGGTGGACGGAACCAAGATCCGGGGTGCCGGACGGAACCAAGGTCCGGGGTGGCGGTCGGAACCAAGGTCCGGGGTGGTGGTCGGAACCAAGATCCGGGGTGCCGGTCGGAACAAAGGTCCGGGGTGGCGGTCGGAACCAAGGTCCTGGGTGGTGGTCGGAACCAAGGTCCGAGGTGGCGGTCGGAACCAAGGTCCGGGGTGGCGGTCGGGACCAAGGTCCGGGGTGGCGGTCGGGACCAAGGTCCGGGGTGTGGTCGGAACCAAGGTCCGGGGTGGCGGTCGGAATCAAGGTACGGGGTAGCGTTCTGAGCCAAGGTCCGAGGTGGTGGGCGGAACCAAGATCCGGGGTGCCGGTCGGAACCAAGGTCCGGGGTGGCGGTCGGAACCAAGGTCCGGGATGGTGGTCGGAACCAAGGTCCGGGGTGGCCGTCGGAACCAAGGTCCGGGATGGCGGTCGGAACAAAGGTGGAGGTGGCGGTCAGAACCAAGGTCCGAGGTGGCGGTCGGAACTAAGGTCCAGGGTGGCGGTTGGTACTAAGGTCCGTGGGGGCAGTTGATACCACGGTCCGGCATGCCGGTCGGAACAAAGATCAGGGGTGGCGGTCGGAACCAAGGATCGGGGTGGCGGTCCGAACCAAGGTCCAGGCTGGCGGTCGGTACCAAGGTCCGGGGTGGCGGTCGGAACCAAGGTCCGGGGTGGCGGTCGGAACCAAGATCCGGGGTGGCGGTCGGAACCAAGGTCCGGGGTGGCGGTCGGAACCAAGGTCCGGGGTGGCGGTCGGAACCAAGGTCCGGGGTGGCGGTCGGAACCAAGGTCCGGGGTGGCGGTCGGAACCAAGGTCCGGGGTGGCGGGCGGTACCAAGGTACAGGGGGGCAGTTGATACCACGGTCCGGCGTGCCGGTCGGAACCAAGATCAGGGGTGGCGGTCGGAACCAAGGATCGGGGTGGCGGTCCGAACCAAGGTCCAGGCTGGCGGTCGGAACCAAGATCTGGGGTGGCGGTCGGAACCAAAGTCCAGGTTCGCATTCAGAACAAAGGTCCGGCGTGGCCGTCGGAACCAAGGTCCGAGGTGGCGGTCGGAAACCAAGGTCCGGTGTGGTGGTCGGAACCAAGGTCCGGGCTGGCGGTCCGAACCAAGGTCCGGGCTGGCGGTCGGAACCAAGGTCCGGGGTGACGGTCGGAACCAAGGTCCGGGGTGGCGGTCGGAACCAAGGTCCGGGGTGGCGGTCGGAACCAAGGTCCGGGGTGGCGGTCGGAACCAAGGTCCGGGGTGGCGGTCGGAACCAAGGTCCGGGGTGGCGGTCGGAACCAACGTCCGGGGTGGCGGTCCAAACCAAGGTCCGAGGTGGCGGTCGGAACTAAGGTCCGGGGTGGCGGTCGGAACCAATGTCCGGGGTGGCGGTCGGAACCAAGGTCCGGGGTGGCGGTCGGAACCAAGGTCCGGGGTGGCGGTCGGAAACAAGGTCCGGGGTTGGCGGTCGGAAACAAGGTCCGGGGTGGCGGTCGGAAACAAGTTCCGGGGTGGCGGTCGGAAACAAGGTCCGGGGTGGCGGTCGGAAACAAGGTCCGGGGTGGCGGTCGGAAACAAGGATCGGGGTGGCGGTCCGAACCAAGGTCCAGGCTGGCGGTCGGAACCAAGATCTGGGGTGGCGGTCGGAACCAAAGTCCAGGTTCGCATTCGGAACAAAGGTCCGGCGTCGCCGTCGGAACCAAGGTCCGAGGTGGCGGTCGGAAACCAAGGTCCGGTGTGGTGGTCGGAACCAAGGTCCGGGCTGGCGGTCCGAACCAAGGTCCGGGCTGGCGGTCGGAACCAAGGTCCGGGGTGACGGTCGGAACCAAGGTCCGGGGTGGCGGTCGGAACCAAGGTCCGGGGTGGCGGTCGGAACCAAGGTCCGGGGTGGCGGTCGGAACCAAGGTCTGGGGTGGCGGTCGGAACCAAGGTCCGGGGTGGCGGTCGGAACCAACGTCCGGGTTGGCGGTCCAAACCAAGGTCCGAGGTGGCGGTCGGAACTAAGGTCCGGGGTGGCGGTCGGAACCAATGTCCGGGGTGGCGGTCGGAACCAAGGTCCGGGGTGGCGGTCGGAACCAAGGTCCGGGGTGGCGGTCGGAAACAAGGTCCGGGGTTGGCGGTCGGAAACAAGGTCCGGGGTGGCGGTCGGAAACAAGTTCCGGGGTGGCGGTCGGAAACAAGGTCCGGGGTGGCGGTCGGAAACAAGGTCCGGGGTGGCGGTCGGAAACAAGGTCCGGGGTGGCGGTCGGAAACAAGGTCCGGGGTGGCGGTCTGAACCAGGGACCGGGGTGGCGGTCGGAACCAACGTCCGGGGTGGCGGTCCAAACCAACGTCCGGGGTGGCAGTCGGAACCAAGGTCCGGTGTGGCGGTCGGAACAAAGGTCCGGGGTACCGTTCTGAGCCCAGATCCGAGGTGGTGGACGGAACCAAGATCCGGGGTGCCGGTCGGAACCAAGGTCCGTGGTGGCGGTCGGAACCAAGGTCCGGGGTGGCGGTCGGAACCAAGGTCCGGGGTGGCGGTCGGAACCAAGGTCCGGGGTGGCGGTGGGAAACAAGGTCCGGGGTGGCGGTCGGAACAAAGGTGGAGGTGGCGGTCAGAACCAAGGTCCGAGGTGGCGGTCGGAACTATGGTCCGGGGTGGCGGTCGGAACCAATGTCCGGGGGGCGGTCGGAACCAAGGTCCTGTGTGCCGGTCGGAAAAAAGGTCCAGGATGGCGGTCGGAACCAAGGTCCGGGGTGGCGGTCGGAACCAAGGTCCGGGGTGGTGGCCCAAACCAAGGTCCGGGGTGGCGGCCCAAACCAAGGTCCGGGGTGGCGGTCCGAACCAAGGTCCGGGGTGGCGGTCCGAACCAAGGTCCGGGGTGGCGGTCGGAACCAAGGTCCGGTGTTCCGGTCGGAAAAAAGGTCCAGGATGGCGGTCGGAACCACGATCTGGGCTAGCGGTTGGAACCAAGGTCCGGGGTGGCGGTCGCAAACAAGGTACGGGGTAGCGTTCTGAGCCAAGGTCCGAGGTGGTGGACGGAACCAAGATCCGGGGTGCCGGTCGGACCAAAGGTCCGGGGTGGTGGTCGGAACCAAGGTCCTGGGTGGTGGCCGAAAACAAGGTCCTGGGTGGTGGTCGGAACCAAGGTCCGAGGTGGCGGTCGGAACCAAGGTCCGGGGTGGTGGTCGGGACCAAGTTCCGCGGTGGCGGTCGGGACCAAGTTCCGGGGTGGCGGTCGGAACCAAGGTCCGGGGTGGCGGTCGGAACCAAGGTCCGGGGTGGCGGTCGGAACCAAGGCCCGGGGTGGCGGTCGGAACCAATGTCGAGGTGGCGGTCAGATCCCAGGGTCCGATGTGGCAGTCGGAAGCAAGGTCCGGTGTGGCGGTCGGAACCACGGTCCGGTGTGGCGGTCGGAACCACGGTCCGGGGTGGCGGTCGGAACCAAGATCCGGGGTGCCGGTCGGAACCAAGATCCGGGGTGCCGGTCGGAACCAAGGTCCGGGGTGACGGTCGGAACCAAGGTCCGGGGTGGCGGTCGGAACCAAGGTCCGGGGTGGCGGTCGGAACCAAGGTCCGGGGTGGCGGTCGGAACCAAGGTCTGGGGTGGCGGTCGGAACCAAGGTCCGGGGTGGCGGTCGGAACCAACGTCCGGGTTGGCGGTCCAAACCAAGGTCCGAGGTGGCGGTCGGAACTAAGGTCCGGGGTGGCGGTCGGAACCAATGTCCGGGGTGGCGGTCGGAACCAAGGTCCGGGGTGGCGGTCGGAACCAAGGTCCGGGGTGGCGGTCGGAAACAAGGTCCGGGGTTGGCGGTCGGAAACAAGGTCCGGGGTGGCGGTCGGAAACAAGTTCCGGGGTGGCGGTCGGAAACAAGGTCCGGGGTGGCGGTCGGAAACAAGGTCCGGGGTGGCGGTCGGAAACAAGGTCCGGGGTGGCGGTCGGAAACAAGGTCCGGGGTGGCGGTCTGAACCAGGGACCGGGGTGGCGGTCGGAACCAACGTCCGGGGTGGCGGTCCAAACCAACGTCCGGGGTGGCAGTCGGAACCAAGGTCCGGTGTGGCGGTCGGAACAAAGGTCCGGGGTACCGTTCTGAGCCCAGATCCGAGGTGGTGGACGGAACCAAGATCCGGGGTGCCGGTCGGGACCAAGGTCCGGGGTGGCGGTCGGGACCAAGGTCCGGGGTGTGGTCGGAACCAAGGTCCGGGGTGGCGGTCGGAATCAAGGTACGGGGTAGCGTTCTGAGCCAAGGTCCGAGGTGGTGGACGGAACCAAGATCCGGGGTGCCGGTCGGAACCAAGGTCCGGGGTGGCGGTCGGAACCAAGGTCCGGGGTGGTGGTCGGAACCAAGATCCGGGGTGCCGGTCGGAACAAAGGTCCGGGGTGGCGGTCGGAACCAAGGTCCTGGGTGGTGGTCGGAACCAAGGTCCGAGGTGGCGGTCGGAACCAAGGTCCGGGGTGGCGGTCGGGACCAAGGTCCGGGGTGGCGGTCGGGACCAAGGTCCGGGGTGTGGTCGGAACCAAGGTCCGGGGTGGCGGTCGGAATCAAGGTACGGGGTAGCGTTCTGAGCCAAGGTCCGAGGTGGTGGGCGGAACCAAGATCCGGGGTGCCGGTCGGAACCAAGGTCCGGGGTGGCGGTCGGAACCAAGGTCCGGGATGGTGGTCGGAACCAAGGTCCGGGGTGGCCGTCGGAACCAAGGTCCGGGATGGCGGTCGGAACAAAGGTGGAGGTGGCGGTCAGAACCAAGGTCCGAGGTGGCGGTCGGAACTAAGGTCCAGGGTGGCGGTCGGTACTAAGGTCCGTGGGGGCAGTTGATACCACGGTCCGGCATGCCGGTCGGAACAAAGATCAGGGGTGGCGGTCGGAACCAAGGATCGGGGTGGCGGTCCGAACCAAGGTCCAGGCTGGCGGTCGGTACCAAGGTCCGGGGTGGCGGTCGGAACCAAGGTCCGGGGTGGCGGTCGGAACCAAGATCCGGGGTGGCGGTCGGAACCAAGGTCCGGGGTGGCGGTCGGAACCAAGGTCCGGGGTGGCGGTCGGAACCAAGGTCCGGGGTGGCGGTCGGAACCAAGGTCCGGGGTGGCGGTCGGAACCAAGGTCCGGGGTGGCGGGCGGTACCAAGGTACAGGGGGGCAGTTGATACCACGGTCCGGCGTGCCGGTCGGAACCAAGATCAGGGGTGGCGGTCGGAACCAAGGATCGGGGTGGCGGTCCGAACCAAGGTCCAGGCTGGCGGTCGGAACCAAGATCTGGGGTGGCGGTCGGAACCAAAGTCCAGGTTCGCATTCAGAACAAAGGTCCGGCGTGGCCGTCGGAACCAAGGTCCGAGGTGGCGGTCGGAAACCAAGGTCCGGTGTGGTGGTCGGAACCAAGGTCCGGGCTGGCGGTCCGAACCAAGGTCCGGGCTGGCGGTCGGAACCAAGGTCCGGGGTGACGGTCGGAACCAAGGTCCGGGGTGGCGGTCGGAACCAAGGTCCGGGGTGGCGGTCGGAACCAAGGTCCGGGGTGGCGGTCGGAACCAAGGTCCGGGGTGGCGGTCGGAACCAAGGTCCGGGGTGGCGGTCGGAACCAACGTCCGGGGTGGCGGTCCAAACCAAGGTCCGAGGTGGCGGTCGGAACTAAGGTCCGGGGTGGCGGTCGGAACCAATGTCCGGGGTGGCGGTCGGAACCAAGGTCCGGGGTGGCGGTCGGAACCAAGGTCCGGGGTGGCGGTCGGAAACAAGGTCCGGGGTTGGCGGTCGGAAACAAGGTCCGGGGTGGCGGTCGGAAACAAGTTCCGGGGTGGCGGTCGGAAACAAGGTCCGGGGTGGCGGTCGGAAACAAGGTCCGGGGTGGCGGTCGGAAACAAGGATCGGGGTGGCGGTCCGAACCAAGGTCCAGGCTGGCGGTCGGAACCAAGATCTGGGGTGGCGGTCGGAACCAAAGTCCAGGTTCGCATTCGGAACAAAGGTCCGGCGTCGCCGGCGGAACCAAGGTCCGAGGTGGCGGTCGGAAACCAAGGTCCGGTGTGGTGGTCGGAACCAAGGTCCGGGCTGGCGGTCCGAACCAAGGTCCGGGCTGGCGGTCGGAACCAAGGTCCGGGGTGACGGTCGGAACCAAGGTCCGGGGTGGCGGTCGGAACCAAGGTCCGGGGTGGCGGTCGGAACCAAGGTCCGGGGTGGCGGTCGGAACCAAGGTCTGGGGTGGCGGTCGGAACCAAGGTCCGGGGTGGCGGTCGGAACCAACGTCCGGGTTGGCGGTCCAAACCAAGGTCCGAGGTGGCGGTCGGAACTAAGGTCCGGGGTGGCGGTCGGAACCAATGTCCGGGGTGGCGGTCGGAACCAAGGTCCGGGGTGGCGGTCGGAACCAAGGTCCGGGGTGGCGGTCGGAAACAAGGTCCGGGGTTGGCGGTCGGAAACAAGGTCCGGGGTGGCGGTCGGAAACAAGTTCCGGGGTGGCGGTCGGAAACAAGGTCCGGGGTGGCGGTCGGAAACAAGGTCCGGGGTGGCGGTCGGAAACAAGGTCCGGGGTGGCGGTCGGAAACAAGGTCCGGGGTGGCGGTCTGAACCAGGGACCGGGGTGGCGGTCGGAACCAACGTCCGGGGTGGCGGTCCAAACCAACGTCCGGGGTGGCAGTCGGAACCAAGGTCCGGTGTGGCGGTCGGAACAAAGGTCCGGGGTACCGTTCTGAGCCCAGATCCGAGGTGGTGGACGGAACCAAGATCCGGGGTGCCGGTCGGAACCAAGGTCCGTGGTGGCGGTCGGAACCAAGGTCCGGGGTGGCGGTCGGAACCAAGGTCCGGGGTGGCGGTCGGAACCAAGGTCCGGGGTGGCGGTGGGAAACAAGGTCCGGGGTGGCGGTCGGAACAAAGGTGGAGGTGGCGGTCAGAGCCAAGGTCCGAGGTGGCGGTCGGAACTATGGTCCGGGGTGGCGGTCGGAACCAATGTCCGGGGGGCGGTCGGAACCAAGGTCCTGTGTGCCGGTCGGAAAAAAGGTCCAGGATGGCGGTCGGAACCAAGGTCCGGGGTGGCGGTCGGAACCAAGGTCCGGGGTGGTGGCCCAAACCAAGGTCCGGGGTGGCGGCCCAAACCAAGGTCCGGGGTGGCGGTCCGAACCAAGGTCCGGGGTGGCGGTCCGAACCAAGGTCCGGGGTGGCGGTCGGAACCAAGGTCCGGTGTTCCGGTCGGAAAAAAGGTCCAGGATGGCGGTCGGAACCACGATCTGGGCTAGCGGTTGGAACCAAGGTCCGGGGTGGCGGTCGCAAACAAGGTACGGGGTAGCGTTCTGAGCCAAGGTCCGAGGTGGTGGACGGAACCAAGATCCGGGGTGCCGGTCGGACCAAAGGTCCGGGGTGGTGGTCGGAACCAAGGTCCTGGGTGGTGGCCGAAAACAAGGTCCTGGGTGGTGGTCGGAACCAAGGTCCGAGGTGGCGGTCGGAACCAAGGTCCGGGGTGGTGGTCGGGACCAAGTTCCGCGGTGGCGGTCGGGACCAAGTTCCGGGGTGGCGGTCGGAACCAAGGTCCGGGGTGGCGGTCGGAACCAAGGTCCGGGGTGGCGGTCGGAACCAAGGCCCGAGGTGGCGGTCAGATCCCAGGGTCCGATGTGGCAGTCGGAAGCAAGGTCCGGTGTGGCGGTCGGAACCACGGTCCGGTGTGGCGGTCGGAACCACGGTCCGGGGTGGCGGTCGGAACCAAGATCCGGGGTGCCGGTCGGAACCAAGATCCGGGGTGCCGGTCGGAACCAAGGTCCGGGGTGACGGTCGGAACCAAGGTCCGGGGTGGCGGTCGGAACCAAGGTCCGGGGTGGCGGTCGGAACCAAGGTCCGGGGTGGCGGTCGGAACCAAGGTCTGGGGTGGCGGTCGGAACCAAGGTCCGGGGTGGCGGTCGGAACCAACGTCCGGGTTGGCGGTCCAAACCAAGGTCCGAGGTGGCGGTCGGAACTAAGGTCCGGGGTGGCGGTCGGAACCAATGTCCGGGGTGGCGGTCGGAACCAAGGTCCGGGGTGGCGGTCGGAACCAAGGTCCGGGGTGGCGGTCGGAAACAAGGTCCGGGGTTGGCGGTCGGAAACAAGGTCCGGGGTGGCGGTCGGAAACAAGTTCCGGGGTGGCGGTCGGAAACAAGGTCCGGGGTGGCGGTCGGAAACAAGGTCCGGGGTGGCGGTCGGAAACAAGGTCCGGGGTGGCGGTCTGAACCAGGGACCGGGGTGGCGGTCGGAACCAACGTCCGGGGTGGCGGTCCAAACCAACGTCCGGGGTGGCAGTCGGAACCAAGGTCCGGTGTGGCGGTCGGAACAAAGGTCCGGGGTACCGTTCTGAGCCCAGATCCGAGGTGGTGGACGGAACCAAGATCCGGGGTGCCGGTCGGAACCAAGGTCCGTGGTGGCGGTCGGAACCAAGGTCCGGGGTGGCGGTCGGAACCAAGGTCCGGGGTGGCGGTCGGAACCAAGGTCCGGGGTGGCGGTGGGAAACAAGGTCCGGGGTGGCGGTCGGAACAAAGGTGGAGGTGGCGGTCAGAACCAAGGTCCGAGGTGGCGGTCGGAACTATGGTCCGGGGTGGCGGTCGGAACCAATGTCCGGGGGGCGGTCGGAACCAAGGTCCTGTGTGCCGGTCGGAAAAAAGGTCCAGGATGGCGGTCGGAACCAAGGTCCGGGGTGGCGGTCGGAACCAAGGTCCGAGGTGGTGGCCCAAACCAAGGTCCGGGGTGGCGGCCCAAACCAAGGTCCGGGGTGGCGGTCCGAACCAAGGTCCGGGGTGGCGGTCCGAACCAAGGTCCGGGGTGGCGGTCGGAACCAAGGTCCGGTGTTCCGGTCGGAAAAAAGGTCCAGGATGGCGGTCGGAACCACGATCTGGGCTAGCGGTTGGAACCAAGGTCCGGGGTGGCGGTCGCAAACAAGGTACGGGGTAGCGTTCTGAGCCAAGGTCCGAGGTGGTGGACGGAACCAAGATCCGGGGTGCCGGTCGGACCAAAGGTCCGGGGTGGCGGTCGGAACCAAGGTCCTGGGTGGTGGCCGAAAACAAGGTCCTGGGTGGTGGTCGGAACCAAGGTCCGAGGTGGCGGTCGGAACCAAGGTCCGGGGTGGTGGTCGGGACCAAGGTCCGCGGTGGCGGTCGGGACCAAGTTCCGGGGTGGCGGTCGGAACCAAGGTCTGGGGTGGCGGTCGGAACCAAGGTCCGGGGTGGCGGTCGGAACCAAGGCCCGGGGTGGCGGTCGGAACCAATGTCCGAGGTGGCGGTCAGATCCCAGGGTCCGATGTGGCAGTCGGAAGCAAGGTCCGGTGTGGCGGTCGGAACCACGGTCCGGTGTGGCGGTCGGAACCACGGTCCGGGGTGGCGGTCGGAACCAAGATCCGGGGTGCCAGTCGGAACCAAGATCCGGGGTGGCGGTCGGAATCAAAGTCCGGGTTCGCATTCGGAACAAAGGTCCGGCGTGGCGGTCGGAACAAAGGTCCGGCGTGGCGGTCGGAACCAAGGTCCGAGGTGTCGGTCGGAACCAAGATCCGGGTTGGCGGTCGGAACCAAGGTCTGGGGTGGCGGTCCGAACCAAGGTCCGGGCTGGCGGTCGGAACCAAGGTCTGGGGTGGCGGTCGGAACCAAGGTCCGGGGTGGCGGTCGGAACCAAGGTCCGGGGTGGCGGTCGGAACCAAGGTCCGGGCTGGCGGTCGGAACCAAGGTCCGGGGTGGCGGTCGGAACCAAGGTCCGGGGTGGCGGTCGGAACCAAGGTCCGGGGTGGCGGTCGGAACCAAGGTCCAGGGTGGCGGTCGGAACCAACGTCCGGGGTGGCGGCCCAAATCAAGGTCCGGGGTGGCGGTCGGAACCAAGGTCCGGGGTGGCGGTCGGAACCAAGGTCCGGGGTATCGTTCTGAGCCCAGGTCCGAGGTGGTGGACGGAACCAAGATCCGGGGTGCCGGTCGGAACCAAGGTCCGTGGTGGCGCTCGGAACCAAGGTCCTGGGTGGCGGCCGGAACTAAGGTCCAGGGTGGCGTTCGGAACCAAGGTCCGGGGTGGCGGTCGGAACAAAGGTGGCGGTCAGAACCAAGGTCCGAGGTGGCGGTCGGAACTAACGTCCGGGGTGGCGGTCGGAACCAAGGACCGGGGTGGCAGTCGATACCACGGTCCGGCGTGGCGGTCGGAACCAAGGTCCTGGCTGGCGGTCGGAACCAAGGTCCGAGGTGGTGGTCGGAACCAATGTCCAGGGTGGTGGTCAGATCTCAAGGTCCAGGGTGGCGGTCGGAACAAATGTCCGGGGTGGCGGTCGGAACCATGGTCCGGGGTGGCGGTCGGAACCAAGGTCCGGTGTGCCGGTCGGAAAAAAGGTCCAGGATGGCGGTCGGAACCACGGTCTGGGCTAGCGGTTGGCAACAAGGACCGGGGTGGCGGTCGCAAACAAGGTCCGGGGTAGCGTTCTGAGCCAAGGTCCGAGGTGGTGGACGGAACCAAGATCCGGGGTGCCGGTCGGAACAAAGGTCCGGGGTGGCGGTCGGAACCAAGGTCCTGGGTGGTGGCCGGAAACAATGTCCTGGGTGGTGGTCGGAATCAAGGTCCGAGGTGGCGGTCGGAACCAAGGTCCGGGGTGGTGGTCGGAACCAAGGTCCGGGGTGGCGGTCGGGACCAAGGTCCGGGGTGGGGGTCCGGACCAAGGTCCGGGGTGGCGGTCGGGACCAAGGTCCAGGGTGGCGGTCGGAACCAAGGTCCGAGGTGGTGGTTGGAACTAAGGTCCGGGGTGGCGGTCGGAACCAAGGTCCGGGGTGGCGGTCGGAACAAATTTCCGAGGTGGCGGTCAGATCCCAGGGTCCGATGTGGCAGTCGGAACCAAGGTCCGGTGTGGTGGTCGGAACCAAGGTCCGGGGTGGCGGTCGGAATCAAGGTACGGGGTAGCGTTCTGAGCCAAGGTCCGAGGTGGTGGACGGAACCAAGATCCGGGGTGCCGGTCGGAACCAAGGTCCGGGGTGGCGGTCGGAACCAAGGTCCGGGGTGGTGGTCGGAACCAAGATCCGGGGTGCCGGTCGGAACCAAGGTCCGGGGTGGCGGTCGGAACCAAGGTCCGGGCTGGTGGTCGGATCCAAGGTCCGGGGTGGCGGTCGGAACCAAGGTCCGGGATGGCGGTCGGAACAAAGGTGGAGGTGGCGGTCAGAACCAAGGTCCGAGGTGGCGGTCGGAACTAAGGTCCAGGGTGGCGGTCAGTACTAAGGTCCGTGGGGGCAGTTGATAACACGGTCCGGCATGCAGGTCGGAACAAAGATCAGGGGTGGCGGTCGGAACCAAGGATCGGGGTGCCGGTCGGAACCAAGGTCCGTGGTGGCGGTCGGAACCAAGGTCCGGGGTGGCGGTCGGAACCAAGGTCCGGGGTGGCGGTCGGAACCAAGATCCGGGGTGGCGGTCGGAACCAAGGTCCGGGGTGGCGGTCCGAACCAAGGTCCGGGCTGGCGGTCGGAACCAAGGTCCGGGGTGGCGGTCGGAACCAAGGTCCGGGGTGGCGGTCGGAACCAAGGTCCGGGCTGGCGGTCGGAACCAAGGTCCGGGGTGGCGGTCGGAACCATGGTCCGGGGTGGCGGTCGGAACCAAGGTCCGGGGTGGCGGTCGGAACCAAGGTCCGGGGTGGCGGTCGGAACCAAGGTCCGGGGTGGCGGTCGGAACCAAGGTCCTAGGTGGCGGTCGGAACCAACGTCCGGGGTGGCGGTCGGAACCAACGTCCGGGGTGGCGGTCGGAACCAAGGTCCGGCGTGGCGGTCGGAACCAAGGTCCGGGGTACCGTTCTGAGCCCAGGTCCGAGGTGGTGGACTGAACCAAGATCCGGGGTGCCGGTCAGAACCAAGGTCCGTGGTGGCGGTCGGAAGCAAGGTCCTGGGTGGTGGCCGGAACCAAGGTCCGGGGTGGCGGTCGGAACCAAGGTCCGGGGTGGCGGTCGGAACTAAGGTCCGTGGTGGCGGTCGGAACCAAGGTCCGGGGGGGCAGTCGATACCACAGTCCGGCGTGGCGGTCGGAACCAAGGTCCTGGCTGGCGGTCGGAACCAAGGTCCGAGGTGGCGGTCCGAACCAATGTCCAGTGTGGTGGTAAGATCTCAAGGTCCGGGGTGGCGGTCGGACCCAATGTCCGGGGTGGCGGTCGGAACCAAGGTCCGGTGTGCCGGTCGGAAAAAAGGTCCAGGATGGCGGTCGGAACCACGGTCTGGGCTAGCGGTTGGAACCAAGGTCCGGGGTGGCGGTCGCAAACAAGGTACGGGGTAGCGTTCTGAGCCAAGGTCCGAGGTGCCGGTCGGAACAAAGATCCGGGGTGCCGGTCGGAACAAAGGTCCGGGGTGGCGGTCGGAACCAAGGTCCTGGGTGGTGGCCGGAACCAAGGTCCCGGGTGGTGGTCGGAACCAAGGTCCGAGGTGGCGGTCGGAATCAAGGTCCGGGGTGGCGGTCGGGACCAAGGTCCGGGGTGGTGGTCGGAACCAAGGTCCGGGGAGGCGGACGGAACCAAGGTCCGGGGGAGCAGTTGATACCACGGTCCGGCGTGCCGGTCGGAACAAAGATCAGGGGGAAGGGTCGGAACCAAGGATCGGGGTGGCGGTCCGAACCAAGGTCCACGCTGGCGGTAGGAACCAAGATCCGGGGTGGCGGTCGGAACCAAAGTCCGGTTCGCATTCGGAACAAAGGTCCAGCGTGGCGGTCGGAACCAAGATCCGAGGTGGCGGTCGGAACAAAGGTCCGGGGTGGTGGTCGGAACCAAGGTCCGGGGTGGCGGTCGGAACCAAGGTCCGAGGTGGCGGTCGGAAACAAGGTCCGGGATGGCGGTCGGA
Source organism: Mustelus asterias (assembly GCF_964213995.1). Classification (NCBI taxonomy): domain Eukaryota; kingdom Metazoa; phylum Chordata; class Chondrichthyes; order Carcharhiniformes; family Triakidae; genus Mustelus; species Mustelus asterias. The sequence goes on from NW_027590744.1 coordinate 107,903, forward strand.
ACCAAGGTCCGGGATGGCGGTCGGAACCAAGGTCCGGGGTGATGGTCGGATCCAAGGTCCGGTGTGGGGGTCGGAACCAATGTCCGGAGTAGCATTCATAACCAAGGGCCGAGGTGGCGGTCGGAACCAAGGTCTGGGGTGGCGGTCGGAACCAAGGTCCGGGGTGGCGGTCGGAACCAATGTCCGGGGTGATGGTCGGAACCAAGGTCCGGGGGTGCGGTCGGAACCAAGGTCCAGGGTGACGGTCGCAACCATGGTCCGGGGTGGCGGTCGGAACCAAGGTCCGGGGTGGAGGTCGGAACCAACGTCCGGGGTGGCGGCCGGAACCAACGTCCGGGGTGGCGGTCGGAAACAAGGTCCGGGGTGGTGGTTGGAACCAAGGTCCGGGGAGGTGGACGGAACCAAGGTCCGGGGGGGCAGTTGATACCACGGTACGGCGTGCCGGTCAGAACAAAGATCAGGGGTAGCGGTCGGAACCAAGGATCAGGGTGGCGGTCCGAACCAAGGTCCAGGCTGGCGGTCAGAACCAAGATCCGGGGTGGCGGTCGGAACCAAAGTCCGGGTTTGCATTCGGAACAAAGGTCCGGCGTGGCGGTCGGAACCAAGGTCCGATGTGGCGGTCGGAACCAAGGTCCGGGGTGGCGGTCGGAACCATGGTCCGGGGTGGCGGTCGGAACCAAGGTCCGGGGTGGCGGTCGGAACCAAGGACCGGGGTGGCAGTCCGAACCAAGGTCCGGGCTGGCGGTCGGAACCAAGATCCTGGGTGGTGGACGGAACCAAGGTCCGGGGTGGCGGTCAGAACCAAGGTCCAGGGTGGCGGTCCGAACAAAGGTGGAGGTGGCGGTCAGAACCAAGGTCCGAGGTGGCGGTCGGAACTAAGGTCCGGGGTGGCGGTCGGAGCCAAGGTCCGGGGGGGCAGTCGATACCACGGTCCGGCGTGGCGGTCGGAACCAAGTTCCTGGCTGGCGGTCGGAACGAAGGTCCGAGGTGGCGGTCGGAAACAAGGTCCGGGATGGCGGTCGTAACCAAGGTCCGGGGTGGCGGTCGGAACCAAGGACCGGGGCGGCAGTCGGAACCAAGGTCCGGGAAGGTGGTCGATAGCACGGTCCGGCGTGGCTGTCGGAACCATGGTCCGGGGTGGCGGTCGGAACCAAGGATCGGGGAGGCGGTCTGAACCAAGTTCCTGGCTGGCGGTTGGAACCAAGATCCGGGCTGGCAGTCGGAACCAATGTCAGGGGTGGCGGTCGGAACCACGTTCCGGGGTGGCGGTCGGAACCAAGGTCCGGGGGGGCAGTCGGATCCAAGGTCCGGGGATGCGGTCGGAACCAAGGTCCGGGGTGGCATTCGGAATGAAGGTCCGGGGTGGCGGTCGGAACCAAGGTCCGGAGTGGCGGTCGGAAACAAGGTCCGGGGTGGCGGTCGGAAACAAGGTCCGGGGTGGCGGTCGGAACCAAGGTCCGGAGTGGCGGTCAGAATCAAGGTCCGGGGTGGCTGTCGGAACCAAGGTCCGGGGTGGCGGTCCAAACCAAGGTCCGGGCTGGCGGTCGGAACCAAGGTCCGGGGTGGCAGTCGGAACCAAGGTCCGGGGTGGCAGTCGGAACCAAGGTCCGGGGTGGCGGTCGGAAACAAAGTCCGAGGTGGCGGTCGGAATCAAGGTCCGGGATGGCGGTCGGAACCATGGTCCGAGGTGGCGGTCGGAACCAAGGTCCAGGGTAATGGTCAGATCTCAAGTTCCGGGGTGGCGGTCGGAACCAATGTCCGGGGTGGCGTTCGGAACCAAGGTCCGGTGTGCCGGTCGGGAAAAAGGTCCAGGATGGTGGTCGGAACCACGGTCTGGGCTAGCGGTTGGAACCAAGGTCCGAGGTGGCGATCGGAACCAACGACCGGGGTGGCGGTCGGAACCAAGGTCCGGAGTGGCGTTCGGAACCAAAGTCTGGGGTGGCGGTCGGAACCAAGGTCCGGGGTGGCGGTCGGAACCAAGGTCCAAAGTGGCGGTCGAAACCAAGGTCTGCGGTGGCGTTCATAACCAAGGTCCGGTGTGGCAGTCGAAACCAAGGTCTGGGGTGGCGGTCGGAACCAAGGTCCGGGGTGGCGGTCGGAACCAAGGTCCGGGGTGGCGGTCGGAACCAAGGTCCGGGGTGGCGGTCGGAACCAAGGTCCGGGAAGGCGGTCGGAACCAAGGTCCGGGAAGGCGGTCGATAGCACGGTCCGGCGTGGCTGTCAGAAACAAGGTCCGAGGTGGTGGGCGGAACCAAGATCCGGGGTGCCGGTCGGAACTAAGGTCCGGGGTGGCGGTCGGAACCAAGGTCCGGGATGGTGGTCGGAACCAAGGTCCGGGGTGGCCGTCGGAACCAAGGTCCGGGATGGCGGTCGGAACAAAGGTGGTGGTGGCGGTCAGAACCAAGGTCCGAGGTGGCGGTCGGAACTAAGGTCCAGGGTGGCGGTCGGTACTAAGGTCCGTGGGGGCAGTTGATACCACGGTCCGGCATGCCGGTCGGAACAAAGATCAGGGGTGGCGGTCGGAACCAAGGATCGGGGTGGCGGTCCGAACCAAGGTCCAGGCTCGTGGTCGGAACCAAGGTCCGGGGTGGCGGTCGGAACCAAGGTCCGGGGTGGCGGTCGGAACCAACGTCCGGGGTGGCGGTCGGAACCAAGGTCCGGCGTGGCGGTCGGAACCAAGGTCCGGGGTACCGTTCTGAGCCCAGGTCCGAGGTGGTGGACTGAACCAAGATCCGGGGTGCCGGTCGGAACCAAGGTCCGTGGTGGCGGTCGGAACCAAGGTCCTGGGTGGCGGTCGGAACCAAGGTCCGGGGTGGCGGTCGGAACTAAGGTCCGTGGTGGCGGTCGGAACCAAGGTCCGGGGGGGCAGTCGATACCACAGTCCGGCGTGGCGGTCGGAACCAAGGTCCTGGCTGGCGGTCGGAACCAAGGTCCGAGGTGGCGGTCGGAACCAATGTCCAGTGTGGTGGTCAGATCTCAAGGTCCGGGGTGGCGGTCGGACCCAATGTCCGGGGTGGCGGTCGGAACCAAGGTCCGGTGTGCCGGTCGGAAAAAAGGTCCAGGATGGCGGTCGGAACCACGGTCTGGGCTAGCGGTTGGAACCAAGGTCCGGGGTGGCGGTCGCAAACAAGGTACGGGGTAGCGTTCTGAGCCAAGGTCCGAGGTGCCGGTCGGAACAAAGATCCGGGGTGCCGGTCGGAACAAAGGTCCGGGGTGGCGGTCGGAACCAAGGTCCTGGGTGGTGGCCGGAACCAAGGTCCCGGGTGGTGGTCGGAACCAAGGTCCGAGGTGGCGGTCGGAATCAAGGTCCGGGGTGGCGGTCGGGACCAAGGTCCGGGGTGGTGGTCGGAACCAAGGTCCGGGGAGGCGGACGGAACCAAGGTCCGGGGGAGCAGTTGATACCACGGTCCGGCGTGCCGGTCGGAACAAAGATCAGGGGGAAGGGTCGGAACCAAGGATCGGGGTGGCGGTCCGAACCAAGGTCCACGCTGGCGGTAGGAACCAAGATCCGGGGTGGCGGTCGGAACCAAAGTCCGGTTCGCATTCGGAACAAAGGTCCAGCGTGGCGGTCGGAACCAAGATCCGAGGTGGCGGTCGGAACAAAGGTCCGGGGTGGTGGTCGGAACCAAGGTCCGGGGTGCCGATCCGAACCAAGGTCCGGGCTGGCGGTCGGAACCGAGGTCCTGGGTGGTGGCCGGAACCAAGGTCCGGGGTGGCGGTCGGAACCAAGGTCCGGGGTGGCGGTCGGAACAAAGGTGGAGGTGGCGGTCAGAACTAAGGTCCGAGGTGGCGGTCGGAACTAAGGTCCGGGGTGGCGGTCGGAGCCAAGGTCCGGGGGGGCAGTCGATACCATGGTCCGGCGTGGCGGTCGGAACCAAGTTCCTGGCTGGCGGTCGGAACCAAGGTCCGAGGTGGCGGTCGGAAACAAGGTCCGGGATGGCGGTCGGAACCAAGGTCCGGGATGGCGGTCGGAACCAAGGTCCGGGGTGGTGGTCGGATCCAAGGTCCGGTGTGGGGGTCGGAACCAATGTCCGGAGTAGCATTCATAACCAAGGTCCGAGGTGGCGGTCGGAACCAAGGTCTGGGGTGGCGGTCGGAACCAAGGTCCGGGGTGGCGGTCGGAACCAATGTCCGGGGTGATGGTCGGAACCAAGGTCCGGGGGTGCGGTCGGAACCAAGGTCCGGGGTGACGGTCGCAACCATGGTCCGGGGTGGCGGTCGGAACCAAGGTCCGGGGTGGAGGTCGGAACCAACGTCCGGGGTGGCGGTCGGAACCAACGTCCGGGGTGGCGGTCGGAAACAAGGTCCGGGGTGGTGGTTGGAACCAAGGTCCGGGGAGGTGGACGGAACCAAGGTCCGGGGGGGCAGTTGATACCACGGTACGGCGTGCCGGTCAGAACAAAGATCAGGGGTAGCGGTCGGAACCAAGGATCAGGGTGGCGGTCCGAACCAAGGTCCAGGCTGGCGGTCAGAACCAAGATCCGGGGTGGCGGTCGGAACCAAAGTCCGGGTTTGCATTCGGAACAAAGGTCCGGCGTGGCGGTCGGAACCAAGGTCCGATGTGGCGGTCGGAACCAAGGTCCGGGGTGGCGGTCGGAACCAATGTCCAGTGTGGTGGTCAGATCTCAAGGTCCGGGGTGGCGGTCGGACCCAATGTCCGGGGTGGCGGTCGGAACCAAGGTCCGGTGTGCCGGTCGGAAAAAAGGTCCAGGATGGCGGTCGGAACCACGGTCTGGGCTAGCGGTTGGAACCAAGGTCCGGGGTGGCGGTCGCAAACAAGGTACGGGGTAGCGTTCTGAGCCAAGGTCCGAGGTGCCGGTCGGAACAAAGATCCGGGGTGCCGGTCGGAACAAAGGTCCGGGGTGGCGGTCGGAACCAAGGTCCTGGGTGGTGGCCGGAACCAAGGTCCCGGGTGGTGGTCGGAACCAAGGTCCGAGGTGGCGGTCGGAATCAAGGTCCGGGGTGGCGGTCGGGACCAAGGTCCGGGGTGGTGGTCGGAACCAAGGTCCGGGGAGGCGGACGGAACCAAGGTCCGGGGGAGCAGTTGATACCACGGTCCGGCGTGCCGGTCGGAACAAAGATCAGGGGGAAGGGTCGGAACCAAGGATCGGGGTGGCGGTCCGAACCAAGGTCCACGCTGGCGGTAGGAACCAAGATCCGGGGTGGCGGTCGGAACCAAAGTCCGGTTCGCATTCGGAACAAAGGTCCAGCGTGGCGGTCGGAACCAAGATCCGAGGTGGCGGTCGGAACAAAGGTCCGGGGTGGTGGTCGGAACCAAGGTCCGGGGTGCCGATCCGAACCAAGGTCCGGGCTGGCGGTCGGAACCGAGGTCCTGGGTGGTGGCCGGAACCAAGGTCCGGGGTGGCGGTCGGAACCAAGGTCCGGGGTGGCGGTCGGAACAAAGGTGGAGGTGGCGGTCAGAACTAAGGTCCGAGGTGGCGGTCGGAACTAAGGTCCGGGGTGGCGGTCGGAGCCAAGGTCCGGGGGGGCAGTCGATACCATGGTCCGGCGTGGCGGTCGGAACCAAGTTCCTGGCTGGCGGTCGGAACCAAGGTCCGAGGTGGCGGTCGGAAACAAGGTCCGGGATGGCGGTCGGAACCAAGGTCCGGGATGGCGGTCGGAACCAAGGTCCGGGGTGGTGGTCGGATCCAAGGTCCGGTGTGGGGGTCGGAACCAATGTCCGGAGTAGCATTCATAACCAAGGTCCGAGGTGGCGGTCGGAACCAAGGTCTGGGGTGGCGGTCGGAACCAAGGTCCGGGGTGGCGGTCGGAACCAATGTCCGGGGTGATGGTCGGAACCAAGGTCCGGGGGTGCGGTCGGAACCAAGGTCCGGGGTGACGGTCGCAACCATGGTCCGGGGTGGCGGTCGGAACCAAGGTCCGGGGTGGAGGTCGGAACCAACGTCCGGGGTGGCGGTCGGAACCAACGTCCGGGGTGGCGGTCGGAAACAAGGTCCGGGGTGGTGGTTGGAACCAAGGTCCGGGGAGGTGGACGGAACCAAGGTCCGGGGGGGCAGTTGATACCACGGTACGGCGTGCCGGTCAGAACAAAGATCAGGGGTAGCGGTCGGAACCAAGGATCAGGGTGGCGGTCCGAACCAAGGTCCAGGCTGGCGGTCAGAACCAAGATCCGGGGTGGCGGTCGGAACCAAAGTCCGGGTTTGCATTCGGAACAAAGGTCCGGCGTGGCGGTCGGAACCAAGGTCCGATGTGGCGGTCGGAACCAAGGTCCGGGGTGGCGGTCGGAACCAAGGTCCGGGGTGGCGGTCGGAACCAAGGTCCGGGGTGGCGGTCGGAACCAAGGACCGGGGTGGCAGTCCGAACCAAGGTCCGGGCTGGCGGTCGGAACCAAGATCCTGGGTGGTGGACGGAACCAAGGTCCGGGGTGGCGGTCAGAACCAAGGTCCAGGGTGGCGGTCCGAACAAAGGTGGAGGTGGCGGTCAGAACCAAGGTCCGAGGTGGCGGTCGGAACTAAGGTCCGGGGTGGCGGTCGGAGCCAAGGTCCGGGGGGGCAGTCGATACCACGGTCCGGCGTGGCGGTCGGAACCAAGTTCCTGGCTGGCGGTCGGAACGAAGGTCCGAGGTGGCGGTCGGAAACAAGGTCCGGGATGGCGGTCGTAACCAAGGTCCGGGGTGGCGGTCGGAACCAAGGACCGGGGTGGCGGTCGGAACAAAGGTCCGGGAAGGTGGTCGATAGCACGGTCCGGCGTGGCTGTCGGAACCATGGTCCGGGGTGGCGGTCGGAACCAAGGATCGGGGAGGCGGTCTGAACCAAGTTCCTGGCTGGCGGTTGGAACCAAGATCCGGGCTGGCAGTCGGAACCAATGTCAGGGGTGGCGGTCGGAACCACGTTCCGGGGTGGCGGTCGGAACCAAGGTCCGGGGGGGCAGTCGGATCCAAGGTCCGGGGATGCGGTCGGAACCAAGGTCCGGGGTGGCATTCGGAATGAAGGTCCGGGGTGGCGGTCGGAACCAAGGTCCGGAGTGGCGGTCGGAAACAAGGTCCGGGGTGGCGGTCGGAAACAAGGTCCGGGGTGGCGGTCGGAACCAAGGTCCGGAGTGGCGGTCAGAATCAAGGTCCGGGGTGGCTGTCGGAACCAAGGTCCGGGGTGGCGGTCCAAACCAAGGTCCGGGCTGGCGGTCGGAACCAAGGTCCGGGGTGGCAGTCGGAACCAAGGTCCGGGGTGGCAGTCGGAACCAAGGTCCGGGGTGGCGGTCGGAAACAAAGTCCGAGGTGGCGGTCGGAATCAAGGTCCGGGATGGCGGTCGGAACCATGGTCCGAGGTGGCGGTCGGAACCAAGGTCCAGGGTAATGGTCAGATCTCAAGTTCCGGGGTGGCGGTCGGAACCAATGTCCGGGGTGGCGTTCGGAACCAAGGTCCGGTGTGCCGGTCGGGAAAAAGGTCCAGGATGGTGGTCGGAACCACGGTCTGGGCTAGCGGTTGGAACCAAGGTCCGAGGTGGCGATCGGAACCAACGACCGGGGTGGCGGTCGGAACCAAGGTCCGGAGTGGCGTTCGGAACCAAAGTCTGGGGTGGCGGTCGGAACCAAGGTCGGGGGTGGCGGTCGGAACCAAGGTCCAAAGTGGCGGTCGAAACCAAGGTCTGCGGTGGCGTTCATAACCAAGGTCCGGGGTGGCAGTCGAAACCAAGGTCTGGGGTGGCGGTCGGAACCAAGGTCCGGGGTGGCGGTCGGAACCAAGGTCCGGGGTGGCGGTCGGAACCAAGGTCCGGGGTGGCGGTCGGAACCAAGGTCCGGGAAGGCGGTCGGAACCAAGGTCCGGGAAGGCGGTCGATAGCACGGTCCGGCGTGGCTGTCAGAAACAAGGTCCGAGGTGGTGGGCGGAACCAAGATCCGGGGTGCCGGTCGGAACCAAGGTCCGGGGTGGCGGTCGGAACCAAGGTCCGGGATGGTGGTCGGAACCAAGGTCCGGGGTGGCCGTCGGAACCAAGGTCCGGGATGGCGGTCGGAACAAAGGTGGTGGTGGTGGTCAGAACCAAGGTCCGAGGTGGCGGTCGGAACTAAGGTCCAGGGTGGCGGTCGGTACTAAGGTCCGTGGGGGCAGTTGATACCACGGTCCGGCATGCCGGTCGGAACAAAGATCAGGGGTGGCGGTCGGAACCAAGGATCGGGGTGGCGGTCCGAACCAAGGTCCAGGCTCGTGGTCGGAACCAAGGTCCGGGGTGGCGGTCGGAACCAAGGTCCGGGGTGGCGGTCGGAACCAACGTCCGGGGTGGCGGTCGGAACCAAGGTCCGGCGTGGCGGTCGGAACCAAGGTCCGGGGTACCGTTCTGAGCCCAGGTCCGAGGTGGTGGACTGAACCAAGATCCGGGGTGCCGGTCGGAACCAAGGTCCGTGGTGGCGGTCGGAACCAAGGTCCTGGGTGGTGGCCGGAACCAAGGTCCGGGGTGGCGGTCGGAACCAAGGTCCGGGGTGGCGGTCGGAACTAAGGTCCGTGGTGGCGGTCGGAACCAAGGTCCGGGGGGGCAGTCGATACCACAGTCCGGCGTGGCGGTCGGAACCAAGGTCCTGGCTGGCGGTCGGAACCAAGGTCCGAGGTGGCGGTCGGAACCAATGTCCAGTGTGGTGGTCAGATCTCAAGGTCCGGGGTGGCGGTCGGACCCAATGTCCGGGGTGGCGGTCGGAACCAAGGTCCGGTGTGCCGGTCGGAAAAAAGGTCCAGGATGGCGGTCGGAACCACGGTCTGGGCTAGCGGTTGGAACCAAGGTCCGGGGTGGCGGTCGCAAACAAGGTACGGGGTAGCGTTCTGAGCCAAGGTCCGAGGTGCCGGTCGGAACAAAGATCCGGGGTGCCGGTCGGAACAAAGGTCCGGGGTGGCGGTCGGAACCAAGGTCCTGGGTGGTGGCCGGAACCAAGGTCCCGGGTGGTGGTCGGAACCAAGGTCCGAGGTGGCGGTCGGAATCAAGGTCCGGGGTGGCGGTCGGGACCAAGGTCCGGGGTGGTGGTCGGAACCAAGGTCCGGGGAGGCGGACGGAACCAAGGTCCGGGGGAGCAGTTGATACCACGGTCCGGCCTGCCGGTCGGAACAAAGATCAGGGGGAAGGGTCGGAACCAAGGATCGGGGTGGCGGTCCGAACCAAGGTCCACGCTGGCGGTAGGAACCAAGATCCGGGGTGGCGGTCGGAACCAAAGTCCGGTTCGCATTCGGAACAAAGGTCCAGCGTGGCGGTCGGAACCAAGATCCGAGGTGGCGGTCGGAACAAAGGTCCGGGGTGGTGGTCGGAACCAAGGTCCGGGGTGCCGATCCGAACCAAGGTCCGGGCTGGCGGTCGGAACCGAGGTCCTGGGTGGTGGCCGGAACCAAGGTCCGGGGTGGCGGTCGGAACCAAGGTCCGGGGTGGCGGTCGGAACAAAGGTGGAGGTGGCGGTCAGAACTAAGGTCCGAGGTGGCGGTCGGAACTAAGGTCCGGGGTGGCGGTCGGAGCCAAGGTCCGGGGAGGCAGTCGATACCATGGTCCGGCGTGGCGGTCGGAACCAAGTTCCTGGCTGGCGGTCGGAACCAAGGTCCGAGGTGGCGGTCGGAAACAAGGTCCGGGATGGCGGTCGGAACCAAGGTCCGGGATGGCGGTCGGAACCAAGGTCCGGGGTGGTGGTCGGATCCAAGGTCCGGTGTGGGGGTCGGAACCAATGTCCGGAGTAGCATTCATAACCAAGGTCCGAGGTGGCGGTCGGAACCAAGGTCTGGGGTGGCGGTCGGAACCAAGGTCCGGGGTGGCGGTCGGAACCAATGTCCGGGGTGATGGTCGGAACCAAGGTCCGGGGGTGCGGTCGGAACCAAGGTCCGGGGTGACGGTCGCAACCATGGTCCGGGGTGGCGGTCGGAACCAAGGTCTGGGGTGGAGGTCGGAACCAACGTCCGGGGTGGCGGTCGGAACCAACGTCCGGGGTGGCGGTCGGAAACAAGGTCCGGGGTGGTGGTTGGAACCAAGGTCCGGGGAGGTGGACGGAACCAAGGTCCGGGGGGGCAGTTGATACCACGGTACGGCGTGCCGGTCAGAACAAAGATCAGGGGTAGCGGTCGGAACCAAGGATCAGGGTGGCGGTCCGAACCAAGGTCCAGGCTGGCGGTCAGAACCAAGATCCGGGGTGGCGGTCGGAACCAAAGTCCGGGTTTGCATTCGGAACAAAGGTCCGGCGTGGCGGTCGGAACCAAGGTCCGATGTGGCGGTCGGAACCAAGGTCCGGGGTGGCGGTCGGAACCAAGGTCCGGGGTGGCGGTCGGAACCAAGGTCCAGGGTGGCGGTCGGAACCAAGGACCGGGGTGGCAGTCCGAACCAAGGTCCGGGCTGGCGGTCGGAACCAAGATCCTGGGTGGTGGACGGAACCAAGGTCCGGGGTGGCGGTCAGAACCAAGGTCCAGGGTGGCGGTCCGAACAAAGGTGGAGGTGGCGGTCAGAACCAAGGTCCGAGGTGGCGGTCGGAACTAAGGTCCGGGGTGGCGGTCGGAGCCAAGGTCCGGGGGGGCAGTCGATACCACGGTCCGGCGTGGCGGTCGGAACCAAGTTCCTGGCTGGCGGTCGGAACGAAGGTCCGAGGTGGCGGTCGGAAACAAGGTCCGGGATGGCGGTCGTAACCAAGGTCCGGGGTGGCGGTCGGAACCAAGGACCGGGGTGGCGGTCGGAACAAAGGTCCGGGAAGGTGGTCGATAGCACGGTCCGGCGTGGCTGTCGGAACCATGGTCCGGGGTGGCGGTCGGAACCAAGGATCGGGGAGGCGGTCTGAACCAAGTTCCTGGCTGGCGGTTGGAACCAAGATCCGGGCTGGCAGTCGGAACCAATGTCAGGGGTGGCGGTCGGAACCACGTTCCGGGGTGGCGGTCGGAACCAAGGTCCGGGGGGGCAGTCGGATCCAAGGTCCGGGGATGCGGTCGGAACCAAGGTCCGGGGTGGCATTCGGAATGAAGGTCCGGGGTGGCGGTCGGAACCAAGGTCCGGAGTGGCGGTCGGAAACAAGGTCCGGGGTGGCGGTCGGAAACAAGGTCCGGGGTGGCGGTCGGAACCAAGGTCCGGAGTGGCGGTCAGAATCAAGGTCCGGGGTGGCTGTCGGAACCAAGGTCCGGGGTGGCGGTCCAAACCAAGGTCCGGGCTGGCGGTCGGAACCAAGGTCCGGGGTGGCAGTCGGAACCAAGGTCCGGGGTGGCAGTCGGAACCATGGTCCGAGGTGGCGGTCGGAACCAAGGTCCAGGGTAATGGTCAGATCTCAAGTTCCGGGGTGGCGGTCGGAACCAATGTCCGGGGTGGCGTTCGGAACCAAGGTCCGGTGTGCCGGTCGGGAAAAAGGTCCAGGATGGTGGTCGGAACCACGGTCTGGGCTAGCGGTTGGAACCAAGGTCCGAGGTGGCGATCGGAACCAACGACCGGGGTGGCGGTCGGAACCAAGGTCCGGAGTGGCGTTCGGAACCAAAGTCTGGGGTGGCGGTCGGAACCAAGGTCCGGGGTGGCGGTCGGAACCAAGGTCCAAAGTGGCGGTCGAAACCAAGGTCTGCGGTGGCGTTCATAACCAAGGTCCGGGGTGGCAGTCGAAACCAAGGTCTGGGGTGGCGGTCGGAACCAAGGTCCGGGGTGGCGGTCGGAACCAAGGTCCGGGGTGGCGGTCGGAACCAAGGTCCGGGGTGGCGGTCGGAACCAAGGTCCGGGAAGGCGGTCGGAACCAAGGTCCGGGAAGGCGGTCGATAGCACGGTCCGGCGTGGCTGTCAGAAACAAGGTCCGAGGTGGTGGGCGGAACCAAGATCCGGGGTGCCGGTCGGAACCAAGGTCCGGGGTGGCGGTCGGAACCAAGGTCCGGGATGGTGGTCGGAACCAAGGTCCGGGGTGGCCGTCGGAACCAAGGTCCGGGATGGCGGTCGGAACAAAGGTGGTGGTGGCGGTCAGAACCAAGGTCCGAGGTGGCGGTCGGAACTAAGGTCCAGGGTGGCGGTCGGTACTAAGGTCCGTGGGGGCAGTTGATACCACGGTCCGGCATGCCGGTCGGAACAAAGATCAGGGGTGGCGGTCGGAACCAAGGATCGGGGTGGCGGTCCGAACCAAGGTCCAGGCTGGCGGTCGGAACCAAAGTCCGGGGTGGCGGTCGGAACCAAGGTCCGGGGTGGCGGTCGGAACCAAGATCCGGGGTGGCGGTCGGAACCAAGGTCCGGGGTGGCGGTCGGAACCAAGGTCCGGGGTGGCGGTCGGAACCAAGGTCCGGGGTGGCGGTCGGAACCAAAGTCCGGGGTGGCGGTCGGAACCAAGGTCCGGGGTGGCGGGCGGTACCAAGGTACAGGGGGGCAGTTGATACCACGGTCCGGCGTGCCGGTCGGAACCAAGATCAGGGGTGGCGGTCGGAACCAAGGATCGGGGTGGCGGTCCGAACCAAGGTCCAGGCTGGCGGTCGGAACCAAGATCTGGGGTGGCGGTCGGAACCAAAGTCCAGGTTCGCATTCGGAACAAAGGTCCGGCGTGGCCGTCGGAACCAAGGTCCGAGGTGGCGGTCGGAAACCAAGGTCCGGTGTGGTGGTCGGAACCAAGGTCCGGGCTGGCGGTCCGAACCAAGGTCCGGGCTGGCGGTCGGAACCAAGGTCCGGGGTGACGGTCGGAACCAAGGTCCGGGGTGGCGGTCGGAACCAAGGTCCGGGGTGGCGGTCGGAACCAAGGTCCGGGGTGGCGGTCGGAACCAAGGTCCGGGGTGGCGGTCGGAACCAAGGTCCGGGGTGGCGGTCGGAACCAACGTCCGGGGTGGCGGTCCAAACCAAGGTCCGAGGTGGCGGTCGGAACTAAGGTCCGGGGTGGCGGTCGGAACCAATGTCCGGGGTGGCGGTCGGAACCAAGGTCCGGGGTGGCGGTCGGAACCAAGGTCCGGGGTGGCGGTCGGAAACAAGGTCCGGGGTTGGCGGTCGGAAACAAGGTCCGGGGTGGCGGTCGGAAACAAGTTCCGGGGTGGCGGTCGGAAACAAGGTCCGGGGTGGCGGTCGGAAACAAGGTCCGGGGTGGCGGTCGGAAACAAGGTCCGGGGTGGCGGTCGGAAACAAGGTCCGGGGTGGCGGTCTGAACCTGGGTCCGGGGTGGCGGTCGGAGCCAACGTCCGGGGTGGCGGTCCAAACCAACGTCCGGGGTGGCAGTCGGAACCAAGGTCCGGTGTGGCGGTCGGAACAAAGGTCCGGGGTACCGTTCTGAGCCCAGATCCGAGGTGGTGGACGGAACCAAGATCCGGGGTGCCGGTCGGAACCAAGGTCCGTGGTGGCGGTCGGAACCAAGGTCCGGGGTGGCGGTCGGAACCAAGGTCCGGGGTGGCGGTCGGAACCAAGGTCCGGGGTGGCGGTGGGAAATAAGGTCCGGGGTGGCGGTCGGAACAAAGGTGGAGGTGGCGGTCAGAACCAAGGTCCGAGGTGGCGGTCGGAACTATGGTCCGGGGTGGCGGTCGGAACCAATGTCCGGGGGGGCGGTCGGAACCAAGGTCCTGTGTGCCGGTCGGAAAAAAGGTCCAGGATGGCGGTCGGAACCAAGGTCCGGGGTGGCGGTCGGAACCAAGGTCCGGGGTGGCGGCCCAAACCAAGGTCCGGGGTGGCGGCCCAAACCAAGGTCCGGGGTGGCGGTCCGAACCAAGGTCCGGGGTGGCGGTCCGAACCAAGGTCCGGGGTGGCGGCCCAAACCAAGGTCCGGTGTTCCGGTCGGAAAAAAGGTCCAGGATGGCGGTCGGAACCACGATCTGGGCTAGCGGTTGGAACCAAGGTCCGGGGTGGCGGTCGCAGACAAGGTACGGGGTAGCGTTCTGAGCCAAGGTCCGAGGTGGTGGACGGAACCAAGATCCGGGGTGCCGGTCGGACCAAAGGTCCGGGGTGGCGGTCGGAACCAAGGTCCTGGGTGGTGGCCGAAAACAAGGTCCTGGGTGGTGGTCGGAACCAAGGTCCGAGGTGGCGGTCGGAACCAAGGTCCGGGGTGGTGGTCGGGACCAAGGTCCGCGGTGGCGGTCGGGACCAAGGTCCGGGGTGGCGGTCGGAACCAAGGTCCGGGGTGGCGGTCGGAACCGAGGTCCGGGGTGGCGGTCGGAACCAAGGCCCGGGGTGGCGGTCGGAACCAATGTCCGAGGTGGCGGTCAGATCCCAGGGTCCGATGTGGCAGTCGGAAACAAGGTCCGGTGTGGCGGTCGGAACCACGGTCCGGTGTGGCGGTCGGAACCACGGTCCGGGGTGGCGGTCGGAACCAAGATCCGGGGTGCCGGTCGGAACCAAGATCCGGGGTGGCGGTCGGAACCAAAGTCCGGGTTCGCATTCGGAACAAAGGTCCGGCGTGGCGGTCGGAACAAAGGTCCGGCGTGGCGGTCGGAACCAAGGTCCGAGGTGTCGGTCGGAACCAAGATCCGGGTTGGCGGTCGGAACCAAGGTCCGGGGTGGCGGTCCGAACCAAGGTCCGGGCTGGCGGTCGGAACCAAGGTCTGGGGTGGCGGTCGGAACCAAGGTCTGGGGTGGCGGTCGGAACCAAGGTCCGGGGTGGCAGTCGGAACCACGGTCTGGGCTAGCGGTTGGAACCAAGGTCCGGGGTGGCGGTCGCAAACAAGGTCCGGGGTAGCGTTCTGAGCCAAGGTCCGAGGTGGTGGACGGAACCAAGATCCGGGGTGCCGGTCGGAACAAAGGTCCGGGGTGGCGGTCGGAACCAAGGTCCTGGGTGGTGGCCGGAAACAGGGTCCTGGGTGGTGGTCGGAACCAAGGTCCGAGGTGGCGGTCGGAACCAAGGTCCGGGGTGGCGGTCGGGACCAAGGTCCGGGGTGGGGGTCCGGACCAAGGTCCGGGGTGGCGGTCGGGACCAAGGTCCAGGGTGGCGGTCGGAACCAAGGTCCGAGGTGGTGGTCGGAACCAAGGTCCGGGGTGGCGGTCGGAACCAAGGTCCGGGGTGGCGGTCGGAACCAATGTCCGAGGTGGCGGTCAGATCCCAGGGTCCGATGTGGCAGTCGGAACCAAGGTCCGGTGTGGTGGTTGGAACCACGGTCCGGGGTGGCGGTCGGAACCAAGATCCGGGGTGCCGGTCGGAACAAAGGTCCGGGGTGGCGTTCGGAACCAAGGTCCTGGGTGGTGGTCGGAACCAAGGTCCGAGGTGGCGGTCGGAACCAAGGTCCGGGGTGGCGGTCGGGACCAAGGTCCGGGGTGGCGGTCGGGACCAAGGTCCGGGGTGTGGTCGGAACCAAGGTCCGGGGTGGCGGTCGGAATCAAGGTACGGGGTAGCGTTCTGAGCCAAGGTCCGAGGTGGTGGACGGAACCAAGATCCGGGGTGCCGGTCGGAACCAAGGTCCCGGGTGGCGGTCGGAACCAAGGTCCGGGGTGGTGGTCGGAACCAAGATCCGGGGTGCCGGTCGGAACCAAATTCCGGGGTGGCGGTCGGAACCAAGGTCCGGGGTGGTGGTCGGAACCAAGGTCCGGGGTGGCCGTCGGAACCAAGGTCCGGGATGGCGGTCGGAACAAAGGTGGAGGTGGCGGTCAGAACCAAGGTCCGAGGTGGCGGTCGGAACTAAGGTCCAGGGTGGCGGTCGGTACTAAGGTCCGTGGGGGCAGTTGATACCACGCTCCGGCATGCAGGTCGGAAAAAAGATCAGAGGTGGCGGTCGGAACCAAGGATCGGGGTGGCGGTCCGAACCAAGGTCCAGGCTGGCGGTCGGAACCAAGGTCCGGGGTGGCGGTCGGACCCAAGGTCCGGGGTGGCGGTCGGAACCAAGATCCGGGGTGGCGGTCGGAACCAAGGTCCGGGGTGGCGGTCCGAACCAAGGTCCGGGCTGGCGGTCGGAACCAAGGTCCGGGGTGGCGGTCGGAACCAAGGTCCGGGGTGGCGGTCGGAACCAAGGTCCGGGCTGGCGGTCGGAACCAAGGTCCGGGGTGGCGGTCGGAACCATGGTCCGGGGTGGCGGTCGGAACCAAGGTCCGGGGTGGCGGTCGGAACCAAGGTCCGGGGTGGCGGTCAGATCCCAGGGTCCGATGTGGCAGTCGGAAACAAGGTCCGGTGTGGCGGTCGGAACCACGGTCCGGTGTGGCGGTCGGAACCACGGTCCGGGGTGGCGGTCGGAACCAAGATCCGGGGTGCCGGTCGGAACCAAGATCCGGGGTGGCGGTCGGAACCAAAGTCCGGGTTCGCATTCGGAACAAAGGTCCGGCGTGGCGGTCGGAACAAAGGTCCGGCGTGGCGGTCGGAACCAAGGTCCGAGGTGTCGGTCGGAACCAAGATCCGGGTTGGCGGTCGGAACCAAGGTCCGGGGTGGCGGTCCGAACCAAGGTCCGGGCTAGCGGTCGGAACCAAGGTCTGGGGTGGCGGTCGGAACCAAGGTCTGGGGTGGCGGTCGGAACCAAGGTCCGGGGTGGCGGTCGGAACCACGGTCTGGGCTAGCGGTTGGAACCAAGGTCCGGGGTGGCGGTCGCAAACAAGGTCCGGGGTAGCGTTCTGAGCCAAGGTCCGAGGTGGTGGACGGAACCAAGATCCGGGGTGCCGGTCGGAACAAAGGTCCGGGGTGGCGGTCGGAACCAAGGTCCTGGGTGGTGGCCGGAAACAGGGTCCTGGGTGGTGGTCGGAACCAAGGTCCGAGGTGGCGGTCGGAACCAAGGTCCGGGGTGGCGGTCGGGACCAAGGTCCGGGGTGGGGGTCCGGACCAAGGTCCGGGGTGGCGGTCGGGACCAAGGTCCAGGGTGGCGGTCGGAACCAAGGTCCGAGGTGGTGGTCGGAACCAAGGTCCGGGGTGGCGGTCGGAACCAAGGTCCGGGGTGGCGGTCGGAACCAATGTCCGAGGTGACGGTCAGATCCCAGGGTCCGATGTGGCAGTCGGAACCAAGGTCCAGTGTGGTGGTCGGAACCACGGTCCGGGGTGGCGGTCGGAACCAAGATCCGGGGTGCCGGTCGGAACAAAGGTCCGGGGTGGCGGTCGGAACCAAGGTCCTGGGTGGTGGTCGGAACCAAGGTCCGAGGTGGCGGTCGGAACCAAGGTCCGGGGTGGCGGTCGGGACCAAGGTCCGGGGTGGCGGTCGGGACCAAGGTCCGGGGTGTGGTCGGAACCAAGGTCCGGGGTGGCGGTCGGAATCAAGGTACGGGGTAGCGTTCTGAGCCAAGGTCCGAGGTGGTGGACGGAACCAAGATCCGGGGTGCCGGTCGGAACCAAGGTCCCGGGTGGCGGTCGGAACCAAGGTCCGGGGTGGTGGTCGGAACCAAGATCCGGGGTGCCGGTCGGAACCAAGGTCCGGGGTGGCGGTCGGAACCAAGGTCCGGGGTGGTGGTCGGAACCAAGGTCCGGGGTGGCCGTCGGAACCAAGGTCCGGGATGGCGGTCGGAACAAAGGTGGAGGTGGCGGTCAGAACCAAGGTCCGAGGTGGCGGTCGGAACTAAGGTCCAGGGTGGCGGTCGGTACTAAGGTCCGTGGGGGCAGTTGATACCACGCTCCGGCATGCAGGTCGGAACAAAGATCAGAGGTGGCGGTCGGAACCAAGGATCGGGGTGGCGGTCCGAACCAAGGTCCAGGCTGGCGGTCGGAACCAAGGTCCGGGGTGGCGGTCGGACCCAAGGTCCGGGGTGGCGGTCGGAACCAAGATCCGGGGTGGCGGTCAGAACCAAGGTCCGGGGTGGCGGTCCGAACCAAGGTCCGGGCTGGCGGTCGGAACCAAGGTCCGGGGTGGCGGTCGGAACCAAGGTCCGGGGTGGCGGTCGGAACCAAGGTCCGGGCTGGCGGTCGGAACCAAGGTCCGGGGTGGCGGTCGGAACCATGGTCCGGGGTGGCGGTCGGAACCAAGGTCCGGGGTGGCGGTCGGAACCAAGGTCCGGGGTGGCGGTCGGAACCAAGGTCCGGGGTGGCGGTCGGAACCAAGGTCCGGGGTGGCGGTCGGAACCAACGTCCGGGGTGGCGGTCGGAACCAACGTCCGGGGTGGCGGTCGGAACCAAGGTCCGGCGTGGCGGTCGGAACCAAGGTCCGGGGTACCGTTCTGAGCCCAGGTCCGAGGTGGTGGACTGAACCAAGATCCGGGGTGCCGGTCGGAACCAAGGTCCGTGGTGGCGGTCGGAACCAAGGTCCTGGGTGGTGGCCGGAACCAAGGTCCGGGGTGGCGGTCGGAACCAAGGTCCGAGGTGGCGGTCGGAACTAAGGTGGAGGTGGCGGTCAGAACCAAGGTCCGAGGTGGCGGTCGGAACTAAGGTCCGGGGTGGCGGTCGGAACCAAGGTCCGGGGGGGCAGTCGATACCACGGTCCGGCGTGGCGGTCGGAACCAAGGTCCTGGCTGGCGGTCGGAACCAAGGTCCGAGGTGGTGGTCGGAACCAATGTCCAGGGTGGTGGTCAGATCTCAAGGTCCGGGGTGGCGGTCGGAACCAATGTCCGGGGTGGTGGTCGGAACCAAGGTCCGGGGTGGCGGTCGGGACCAATGTCCGGGGTGGCGGTCGGAACCAAGGTCCGGTGTGCCGGTCGGAAAAATGGTCCAGGATTGCGGTCGGAACCACGGTCTGGGCTAGCGGTTGGAACCAAGGTCCGGGGTGGCGGTCGCAAACAAGGTCCGGAGTAGCGTTCTGAGCCAAGGTCCGAGGTGGTGGACGGAACCAAGATCCGGGGTGCCGGTCGGAACAAAGGTCCGGGGTGGCGGTCGGAACCAAGGTCCTGGGTGGTGGCCGGAAACAGGGTCCTGGGTGGTGGTCGGAACCAAGGTCCGGGGTGGTGGTCGGAACCAAGGTCCGGGGTGGCGGTCGGGACCAAGGTCCGGGGTGGGGGTCCGGACCAAGGTCCGGGGTGGCGGTCGGGACCAAGGTCCAGGGTGGCGGTCGGAACCAAGGTCCGAGGTGGTGGTCGGAACCAAGGTCCGGGGTGGCGGTCGGAACCAAGGTCCGGGGTGGCGGTCGGAACCAATGTCCGAGGTGGCGGTCAGATCCCAGGGTCCGATGTGGCAGTCGGAACCAAGGTCCGGTGTGGTGGTCGGAACCACGGTCCGGGGTGGCGGTCGGAACCAAGATCCGGGGTGCCGGTCGGAACAAAGGTCCGGGGTGGCGGTCGGAACCAAGGTCCTGGGTGGTGGTCGGAACCAAGGTCCGAGGTGGCGGTCGGAACCAAGGTCCGGGGTGGCGGTCGGGACCAAGGTCCGGGGTGGCGGTCGGGACCAAGGTCCGGGGTGTGGTCGGAACCAAGGTCCGGGGTGGCGGTCGGAATCAAGGTACGGGGTAGCGTTCTGAGCCAAGGTCCGAGGTGGTGGACGGAACCAAGATCCGGGGTGCCGGTCGGAACCAAGGTCCCGGGTGGCGGTCGGAACCAAGGTCCGGGGTGGTGGTCGGAACCAAGATCCAGGGTGCCGGTCGGAACCAAGGTCCGGGGTGGCGGTCGGAACCAAGGTCCGGGGTGGTGGTCGGAACCAAGGTCCGGGGTGGCCGTCGGAACC
This sequence comes from Mustelus asterias, assembly GCF_964213995.1. Lineage (NCBI taxonomy): Eukaryota > Metazoa > Chordata > Chondrichthyes > Carcharhiniformes > Triakidae > Mustelus > Mustelus asterias. The sequence continues at coordinate 127,276 of NW_027590744.1, forward strand.
AAGGTCCGGGATGGCGGTCGGAACAAAGGTGGAGGTGGCGGTCAGAACCAAGGTCCGAGGTGGCGGTCGGAACTAAGGTCCAGGGTGGCGGTCGGTACTAAGGTCCGTGGGGGCAGTTGATACCACGGTCCGGCATGCAGGTCGGAACAAAGATCAGAGGTGGCGGTCGGAACCAAGGATCGGGGTGGCGGTCCGAACCAAGGTCCAGGCTGGCGGTCGGAACCAAGGTCCGGGGTGGCGGTCGGACCCAAGGTCCGGGGTGGCGGTCGGAACCAAGATCCGGGGTGGCGGTCGGAACCAAGGTCCGGGGTGGCGGTCCGAACCAAGGTCCGGGCTGGCGGTCGGAACCAAGGTCCGGGGTGGCGGTCGGAACCAAGGTCCGGGGTGGCGGTCGGAACCAAGGTCCGGGATGGCGGTCGGAACCAAGGTCCGGGGTGGCGGTCGGAACCATGGTCCGGGGTGGCGGTCGGAACCAAGGTCCGGGGTGGCGGTCGGAACCAAGGTCCGGGGTGGCGGACGGAACCAAGGTCCGGGGTGGCGGTCGGAACCAAGGTCCGGGGTGGCGGTCGGAACCAACGTCCGGGGTGGCGGTCGGAACCAACGTCCGGGGTGGCGGTCGGAACCAAGGTCCGGCGTGGCGGTCGGAACCAAGGTCCGGGGTACCGTTCTGAGCCCAGGTCCGAGGTGGTGGACTGAACCAAGATCCGGGGTGCCGGTCGGAACCAAGGTCCGTGGTGGCGGTCGGAACCAAAGTCCTGGGTGGTGGCCGGAACCAAGGTCCGGGGTGACGGTCGGAACCAAGGTCCGAGGTGGCGGTCGGAACTAAGGTGGAGGTGGCGGTCAGAACCAAGGTCCGAGGTGGCGGTCGGAACTAAGGTCCGGGGTGGCGGTCGGAACCAAGGTCCGGGGGGGCAGTCGATACCACGGTCCGGCGTGGCGGTCGGAACCAAGGTCCTGGCTGGCGGTCGGAACCAAGGTCCGAGGTGGTGGTCGGAACCAATGTCCAGGGTGGTGGTCAGATCTCAAGGTCCGGGGTGGCGGTCGGAACCAATGTCCGGGGTGGCGGTCGGAACCAAGGTCCGGTGTGCCGGTCGGAAAAAAGGTCCAGGATGGCGGTCGGAACCAAGGTCTGAGGTGGCGCTCGGAACCAAGGTCCGGGGTGGTGGTCGGAACCAAGGTCCGAGGTGGCGGTCGGGACCAAGGTCCGGGGTGGGGGTCCGGACTAAGGTCCGGGGTGGCGGTCGGGACCAAGGTCCAGGGTGGCGGTCGGAACCAAGGTCCGAGGTGGTGGTCGGAACCAAGGTCCGCGGTGGCGGTCGGAACCAAGGTCCGGGGTGGCGGTCGGAACCAATGTCCGAGGAGGCGGTCAGATCCCAGGGTCCAATGTGGCAGTCGGAACCAAGGTCCGGTGTGGCGGTCGGGACCACGGTCCGGGGTGGCGGTCGGAACCAAGATCCGGGGTGGCGGTCGGAACCAAGGTCCTGGGTGGTGGTCGGAACCAAGGTCCGAGGTGGCGGTCGGAACCAAGGTCCGGGGTGGCGGTCGGGACCAAGGTCCGGGGTGGCGGTCGGGACCAAGGTCCGGGGTGTGGTCGGAACCAAGGTCCGGGGTGGCGGTCGGAATCAAGGTACGGGGTAGCGTTCTGAGCCAAGGTCCGAGGTGGTGGACGGAACCAAGATCCGGGGTGCCGGTCGGAACCAAGGTCCGGGGTGGCGGTCGGAACCAAGGTCCGGGGTGGTGGTCGGAACCAAGATCCGGGGTGCCGGTCGGAACAAAGGTCCGGGGTGGCGGTCGGAACCAAGGTCCTGGGTGGTGGTCGGAACCAAGGTCCGAGGTGGCGGTCGGAACCAAGGTCCGGGGTGGCGGTCGGGACCAAGGTCCGGGGTGGCGGTCGGGACCAAGGTCCGGGGTGTGGTCGGAACCATGGTCCGGGGTGGCGGTCGGAATCAAGGTACGGGGTAGCGTTCTGAGCCAAGGTCCGAGGTGGTGGGCGGAACCAAGATCCGGGGTGCCGGTCGGAACCAAGGTCCGGGGTGGCGGTCGGAACCAAGGTCCGGGATGGTGGTCGGAACCAAGGTCCGGGGTGGCCGTCGGAACCAATGTCCGGGATGGCGGTCGGAACAAAGGTGGAGGTGGCGGTCAGAACCAAGGTCCGAGGTGGCGGTCGGAACTAAGGTCCAGGGTGGCGGTCGGTACTAAGGTCCGTGGGGGCAGTTGATACCACGGTCCGGCATGCCGGTCGGAACAAAGATCAGGGGTGGCGGTCGGAACCAAGGATCGGGGTGGCGGTCCGAACCAAGGTCCAGGCTGGCGGTCGGAACCAAGGTCCGGGGTGGCGGTCGGAACCAAGGTCCGGGGTGGCGGTCGGAACCAAGATCCGGGGTGGCGGTCGGAACCAAGGTCCGGGGTGGCGGTCGGAACCAAGGTCCGGGGTGGCGGTCGGAACCAAGGTCCGGGGTGGCGGTCGGAACCAAGGTCCGGGGTGGCGGTCGGAACCAAGGTCCGGGGTGGCGGGCGGTACCAAGGTACAGGGGGGCAGTTGATACCACGGTCCGGCGTGCCGGTCGGAACCAAGATCAGGGGTGGCGGTCGGAACCAAGGATCGGGGTGGCGGTCCGAACCAAGGTCCAGGCTGGCGGTCGGAACCAAGATCTGGGGTGGCGGTCGGAACCAAAGTCCAGGTTCGCATTCGGAACAAGGGTCCGGCGTGGCCGTCGGAACCAAGGTCCGAGGTGGCGGTCGGAAACCAAGGTCCGGTGTGGTGGTCGGAACCAAGGTCCGGGCTGGCGGTCCGAACCAAGGTCCGGGCTGGCGGTCGGAACCAAGGTCCGGGGTGACGGTCGGAACCAAGGTCCGGGGTGGCGGTCGGAACCAAGGTCCGGGGTGGCGGTCGGAACCAAGGTCCGGGGTGGCGGTCGGAACCAAGGTCCGGGGTGGCGGTCGGAACCAAGGTCCGGGGTGGCGGTCGGAACCAACGTCCGGGGTGGCGGTCCAAACCAAGGTCCGAGGTGGCGGTCGGAACTAAGGTCCGGGGTGGCGATCGGAACCAATGTCCGGGGTGGCGGTCGGAACCAAGGTCCGGGGTGGCGGTTGGAACCAAGGTCCGGGGTGGCGGTCGGAAACAAGGTCCGGGGTTGGCGGTCGGAAACAAGGTCCGGGGTGGTGGTCGGAAACAAGTTCCGGGGTGGCGGTCGGAAACAAGGTCCGGGGTGGCGGTCGGAAGCAAGGTCCGGGGTGGCGGTCGGAAACAAGGTCCGGGGTGGCGGTCGGAAACAAGGTCCGGGGTGGCGGTCTGAACCAGGGTCCGGGGTGGCGGTCGGAACCAACGTCCGGGGTGGCGGTCCAAACCAACGTCCGGGGTGGCAGTCGGAACCAAGGTCCGGTGTGGCGGTCGGAACAAAGGTCCGGGGTACCGTTCTGAGCCCAGATCTGAGGTGGTGGACGGAACCAAGATCCGGGGTGCCGGTCGGAACCAAGGTCCGTGGTGGCGGTCGGAACCAAGGTCCGGGGTGGCGGTCGGAACCAAGGTCCGGGGTGGCGGTCGGAACCAAGGTCCGGGGTGGCGGTGGGAAACAAGGTCCGGGGTGGCGGTCGGAACAAAGGTGGAGGTGGCGGTCAGAACCAAGGTCCGAGGTGGCGGTCGGAACTATGGTCCGGGGTGGCGGTCGGAACCAATGTCCGGGGGGGCGGTCGGAACCAAGGTCCTGTGTGCCGGTCGGAAAAAAGGTCCAGGATGGCGGTCGGAACCAAGGTCCGGGGTGGCGGTCGGAACCAAGGTCCGGGGTGGCGGCCCAAACCAAGGTCCGGGGTGGCGGCCCAAACCAAGGTCCGGGGTGGCGGTCCGAACCAAGGTCCGGGGTGGCGGTCCGAACCAAGGTCCGGGGTGGCGGTCGGAACCAAGGTCCGGTGTTCCGGTCGGAAAAAAGGTCCAGGATGGCGGTCGGAACCACGATCTGGGCTAGCGGTTGAAACCAAGGTCCGGGGTGGCGGTCGCAGACAAGGTACGGGGTAGCGTTCTGAGCCAAGGTCCGAGGTGGTGGACGGAACCAAGATCCGGGGTGCCGGTCGGACCAAAGGTCCGGGGTGGCGGTCGGAACCAAGGTCCTGGGTGGTGGCCGAATACAAGGTCCTGGGTGGTGGTCGGAACCAAGGTCCGAGGTGGCGGTCGGAACCAAGGTCCGGGATGGTGGTCGGGACCAAGGTCCGCGGTGGCGGTCGGGACCAAGGTCCGGGGTGGCGGTCGGAACCAAGGTCCGGGGTGGCGGTCGGAACCCAGGTCCGGGGTGGCGGTCGGAACCAAGGCCCGGGGTGGCGGTCGGAACCAATGTCCGAGGTGGCGGTCAGATCCCAGGGTCCGATGTGGCAGTCGGAAACAAGGTCCGGCGTGGCGGTCGGAACCACGGTCCGGTGTGGCGGTCGGAACCACGGTCCGGGGTGGCGGTCGGAACCAAGATCCGGGGTGCCGGTCGGAACCAAGATCCGGGGTGGCGGTCGGAACCAAAGTCCGGGTTCACATTCGGAACAAAGGTCCGGCGTGGCGGTCGGAACAAAGGTCCGGCGTGGCGGTCGGAACCAAGGTCCGAGGTGTCGGTCGGAACCAAGATCCGGGTTGGCGGTCGGAACCAAGGTCCGGGGTGGCGGTCCGAACCAAGGTCCGGGCTGGCGGTCGGAACCAAGGTCTGGGGTGGCGGTCGGAACCAAGGTCTGGGGTGGCGGTCGGAACCAAGGTCCGGGGTGGCGGTCGGAACCACGGTCTGGGCTAGCGGTTGGAACCAAGGTCCGGGGTGGCGGTCGCAAACAAGGTCCGGTGTTGCGTTCTGAGCCAAGGTCCGAGGTGGTGGACGGAACCAAGATCCGGGGTGCCGGTCGGAACAAAGGTCCGGGGTGGCGGTCGGAACCAAGGTCCTGGGTGGTGGCCGGAAACAGGGTCCTGGGTGGTGGTCGGAACCAAGGTCCGAGGTGGCGGTCGGAACCAAGGTCCGGGGTGGCGGTCGGGACCAAGGTCCGGGGTGGGGGTCCGGACCAAGGTCCGGGGTGGCGGTCGGGACCAAGGTCCAGGGTGGCGGTCGGAACCAAGGTCCGAGGTGGTGGTCGGAACCAAGGTCCGGGGTGGCGGTCGGAACCAAGGTCCGGGGTGGCGGTCGGAACCAAGGTCCGGGGTGGCGGTGGGAAACAAGGTCCGGGGTGGCGGTCGGAACAAAGGTGGAGGTGGCGGTCAGAACCAAGGTCCGAGGTGGCGGTTGGAACTATGGTCCGGGGTGCCGGTCGGAACCAATGTCCGGGGGGGCGGTCGGAACCAAGGTCCTGTGTGCCGGTCGGAAAAAAGGTCCAGGATGGCGGTCGGAACCAAGGTCCGGGGTGGCGGTCGGAACCAAGGTCCGGGGTGGCGGTCGGAACCAAGGTCCAGGGTGGCGGTCGGAACAAAGGTCCGAGGTGGTGGTCGGAACCAAGGTCCGGGGTGGCGGTCGGAACCAAGGTCCGGGGTGGCGGTCGGAACCAATGTCCGAGGTGGCGGTCAGATCCCAGGGTCCGATGTGGCAGTCGGAACCAAGGTCCCGGGTGGCGGTCGGAACCAAGGTCCGGGGTGGTGGTCGGAACCAAGATCCGGGGTGCCGGTCGGAACCAAGGTCCGGGGTGGCGGTCGGAACCAAGGTCCGGGGTGGTGGTCGGAACCAAGGTCCGGGGTGGCGGTCGGAACTAAGGTCCAGGGTGGCGGTCGGTACTAAGGTCCGTGGGGGCAGTTGATACCACGGTCCGGCATGCAGGTCGGAACAAAGATCAGAGGTGGCGGTCGGAACCAAGGATCGGGGTGGCGGTCCGAACCAAGGTCCAGGCTGGCGGTCGGAACCAAGGTCCGGGGTGGCGGTCGGACCCAAGGTCCGGGGTGGCGGTCGGAACCAAGATCCGGGGTGGCGGTCGGAACCAAGGTCCGGGGTGGCGGTCCGAACCAAGGTCCGGGCTGGCGGTCGGAACCAAGGTCCGGGGTGGCGGTCGGAACCAAGGTCCGGGGTGGCGGTCGGAACCAAGGTCCGGGCTGGCGGTCGGAACCAAGGTCCGGGGTGGCAGTCGGAACCATGGTCCGGGGTGGCAGTCGGAACCAATGTCCGGGGTGGCGGTCGGAACCAAGGTCCGGGGTGGCGGTTGGAACCAAGGTCCGGGGTGGCGGTCGGAAACAAGGTCCGGGGTTGGCGGTCGGAAACAAGGTCCGGGGTGGTGGTCGGAAACAAGTTCCGGGGTGGCGGTCGGAAACAAGGTCCGGGGTGGCGGTCGGAAGCAAGGTCCGGGGTGGCGGTCGGAAACAAGGTCCGGGGTGGCGGTCGGAAACAAGGTCCGGGGTGGCGGTCTGAACCAGGGTCCGGGGTGGCGGTCGGAACCAACGTCCGGGGTGGCGGTCCAAACCAACGTCCGGGGTGGCAGTCGGAACCAAGGTCCGGTGTGGCGGTCGGAACAAAGGTCCGGGGTACCGTTCTGAGCCCAGATCTGAGGTGGTGGACGGAACCAAGATCCGGGGTGCCGGTCGGAACCAAGGTCCGTGGTGGCGGTCGGAACCAAGGTCCGGGGTGGCGGTCGGAACCAAGGTCCGGGGTGGCGGTCGGAACCAAGGTCCGGGGTGGCGGTGGGAAACAAGGTCCGGGGTGGCGGTCGGAACAAAGGTGGAGGTGGCGGTCAGAACCAAGGTCCGAGGTGGCGGTCGGAACTATGGTCTGGGGTGGCGGTCGGAACCAATGTCCGGGGGGGCGGTCGGAACCAAGGTCCTGTGTGCCGGTCGGAAAAAAGGTCCAGGATGGCGGTCGGAACCAAGGTCCGGGGTGGCGGTCGGAACCAAGGTCCGGGGTGGCGGCCCAAACCAAGGTCCGGGGTGGCGGCCCAAACCAAGGTCCGGGGTGGCGGTCCGAACCAAGGTCCGGGGTGGCGGTCCGAACCAAGGTCCGGGGTGGCGGTCGGAACCAAGGTCCGGTGTTCCGGTCGGAAAAAAGGTCCAGGATGGCGGTCGGAACCACGATCTGGGCTAGCGGTTGAAACCAAGGTCCGGGGTGGCGGTCGCAGACAAGGTACGGGGTAGCGTTCTGAGCCAAGGTCCGAGGTGGTGGACGGAACCAAGATCCGGGGTGCCGGTCGGACCAAAGGTCCGGGGTGGCGGTCGGAACCAAGGTCCTGGGTGGTGGCCGAAAACAAGGTCCTGGGTGGTGGTCGGAACCAAGGTCCGAGGTGGCGGTCGGAACCAAGGTCCGGGATGGTGGTCGGGACCAAGGTCCGCGGTGGCGGTCGGGACCAAGGTCCGGGGTGGCGGTCGGAACCAAGGTCCGGGGTGGCGGTCGGAACCCAGGTCCGGGGTGGCGGTCGGAACCAAGGCCCGGGGTGGCGGTCGGAACCAATGTCCGAGGTGGCGGTCAGATCCCAGGGTCCGATGTGGCAGTCGGAAACAAGGTCCGGCGTGGCGGTCGGAACCACGGTCCGGTGTGGCGGTCGGAACCACGGTCCGGGGTGGCGGTCGGAACCAAGATCCGGGGTGCCGGTCGGAACCAAGATCCGGGGTGGCGGTCGGAACCAAAGTCCGGGTTCACATTCGGAACAAAGGTCCGGCGTGGCGGTCGGAACAAAGGTCCGGCGTGGCGGTCGGAACCAAGGTCCGAGGTGTCGGTCGGAACCAAGATCCGGGTTGGCGGTCGGAACCAAGGTCCGGGGTGGCGGTCCGAACCAAGGTCCGGGCTGGCGGTCGGAACCAAGGTCTGGGGTGGCGGTCGGAACCAAGGTCTGGGGTGGCGGTCGGAACCAAGGTCCGGGGTGGCGGTCGGAACCACGGTCTGGGCTAGCGGTTGGAACCAAGGTCCGGGGTGGCGGTCGCAAACAAGGTCCGGGGTTGCGTTCTGAGCCAAGGTCCGAGGTGGTGGACGGAACCAAGATCCGGGGTGCCGGTCGGAACAAAGGTCCGGGGTGGCGGTCGGAACCAAGGTCCTGGGTGGTGGCCGGAAACAGGGTCCTGGGTGGTGGTCGGAACCAAGGTCCGAGGTGGCGGTCGGAACCAAGGTCCGGGGTGGCGGTCGGGACCAAGGTCCGGGGTGGGGGTCCGGACCAAGGTCCGGGGTGGCGGTCGGGACCAAGGTCCAGGGTGGCGGTCGGAACCAAGGTCCGAGGTGGTGGTCGGAACCAAGGTCCGGGGTGGCGGTCGGAACCAAGGTCCGGGGTGGCGGTCGGAACCAAGGTCCGGGGTGGCGGTGGGAAACAAGGTCCGGGGTGGCGGTCGGAACAAAGGTGGAGGTGGCGGTCAGAACCAAGGTCCGAGGTGGCGGTTGGAACTATGGTCCGGGGTGGCGGTCGGAACCAATGTCCGGGGGGGCGGTCGGAACCAAGGTCCTGTGTGCCGGTCGGAAAAAAGGTCCAGGATGGCGGTCGGAACCAAGGTCCGGGGTGGCGGTCGGAACCAAGGTCCGGGGTGGCGGTCGGAACCAAGGTCCAGGGTGGCGGTCGGAACAAAGGTCCGAGGTGGTGGTCGGAACCAAGGTCCGGGGTGGCGGTCGGAACCAAGGTCCGGGGTGGCGGTCGGAACCAATGTCCGAGGTGGCGGTCAGATCCCAGGGTCCGATGTGGCAGTCGGAACCAAGGTCCGGTGTGGTGGTCGGAACCACGGTCCGGGGTGGCGGTCGGAACCAAGATCCGGGGTGCCGGTCGGAACAAAGGTCCGGGGTGGCGGTCGGAACCAAGGTCCTGGGTGGTGGTCGGAACCAAGGTCCGAGGTGGCGGTCGGAACCAAGGTCCGGGGTGGCGGTCGGGACCAAGGTCCGGGGTGGCGGTCGGGACCAAGGTCCGGGGTGTGGTCGGAACCAAGGTCCGGGGTGGCGGTCGGAATCAAGGTACGGGGTAGCGTTCTGAGCCAAGGTCCGAGGTGGTGGACGGAACCAAGATCCGGGGTGCCGGTCGGAACCAAGGTCCCGGGTGGCGGTCGGAACCAAGGTCCGGGGTGGTGGTCGGAACCAAGATCCGGGGTGCCGGTCGGAACCAAGGTCCGGGGTGGCGGTCGGAACCAAGGTCCGGGGTGGTGGTCGGAACCAAGGTCCGGGGTGGCGGTCGGAACTAAGGTCCAGGGTGGCGGTCGGTACTAAGGTCCGTGGGGGCAGTTGATACCACGGTCCGGCATGCAGGTCGGAACAAAGATCAGAGGTGGCGGTCGGAACCAAGGATCGGGGTGGCGGTCCGAACCAAGGTCCAGGCTGGCGGTCGGAACCAAGGTCCGGGGTGGCGGTCGGACCCAAGGTCCGGGGTGGCGGTCGGAACCAAGATCCGGGGTGGCGGTCGGAACCAAGGTCCGGGGTGGCGGTCCGAACCAAGGTCCGGGCTGGCGGTCGGAACCAAGGTCCGGGGTGGCGGTCGGAACCAAGGTCCGGGGTGGCGGTCGGAACCAAGGTCCGGGCTGGCGGTCGGAACCAAGGTCCGGGGTGGCAGTCGGAACCATGGTCCGGGGTGGCGGTCGGAACCAAGGTCCGAGGTGGCGGTCGGAACCAAGGTCCGGGGTGGCGGTCGGAACCAAGGTCCGGGGTGGCGGTCGGAACCAAGGTCCGGGGTGGCGGTCGGAACCAACGTCCGGGGTGGCGGTCGGAACCAACGTCCGGGGTGGCGGTCGGAACCAAGGTCCGGCGTGGCGGTCGGAACCAAGGTCCGGGGTACCGTTCTGAGCCCAGGTCCGAGGTGGTGGACTGAACCAAGATCCGGGGTGCCGGTCGGAACCAAGGTCCGTGGTGGCGGTCGGAACCAAGGTCCTGGGTGGTGGCCGGAACCAAGGTCCGGGGTGGCGGTCGGAACCAAGGTCCGAGGTGGCGGTCGGAACTAAGGTGGAGGTGGCGGTCAGAACCAAGGTCCGAGGTGGCGGTCGGAACTAAGGTCCGGGGTGGCGGTCGGAACCAAGGTCCGGGGGGGCAGTCGATACCACGGTCCGGCGTGGCGGTCGGAACCAAGGTCCTGGCTGGCGGTCGGAACCAAGGTCCGAGGTGGTGGTCGGAACCAATGTCCAGGGTGGTGGTCAGATCTCAAGGTCCGGGGTGGCGGTCGGAACCAATGTCCGGGGTGGTGGTCGGAACCAAGGTCCGGGGTGGCGGTCGGGACCAAGGTCCGGGGTGGGGGTCCGGACCAAGGTCCGGGGTGGCGGTCGGGACCAAGGTCCAGGGTGGCGGTCGGAACCAAGGTCCGAGTTGGTGGTCGGAACCAAGGTCCGGGGTGGCGGTCGGAACCAAGGTCCGGGGTGGCGGTCGGAACCAATGTCGGAGGAGGCGGTCAGATCCCAGGGTCCGATGTGGCAGTCGGAACCAAGGTCCGGTGTGGCGGTCGGAACCACGGTCCGGGGTGGCGGTCGGAACCAAGATCCGGGGTGCCGGTCGGAACAAAGGTCCGGGGTGGCGGTCGGAACCAAGGTCCTGGGTGGTGGTCGGAACCAAGGTCCGAGGTGGCGGTCGGAACCAAGGTCCGGGGTGGCGGTCGGGACCAAGGTCCGGGGTGGCGGTCGGGACCAAGGTCCGGGGTGTGGTCGGAACCAAGGTCCGGGGTGGCGGTCGGAATCAAGGTACAGGGTAGCGTTCTGAGCCAAGGTCCGAGGTGGTGGACGGAACCAAGATCCGGGGTGCCGGTCGGAACCAAGGTCCGGGGTGGCGGTCGGAACCAAGGTCCGGGGTGGTGGTCGGAACCAAGATCCGGGGTGCCGGTCGGAACAAAGGTCCGGGGTGGCGGTCGGAACCAAGGTCCTGGGTGGTGGTCGGAACCAAGGTCCGAGGTGGCGGTCGGAACCAAGGTCCGGGGTGGCGGTCGGGACCAAGGTCCGGGGTGGCGGTCGGGACCAAGGTCCGGGGTGTGGTCGGAACCAAGGTCCGGGGTGGCGGTCGGAATCAAGGTACGGGGTAGCGTTCTGAGCCAAGGTCCGAGGTGGTGGGCGGAACCAACATCCGGGGTGCCGGTCGGAACCAAGGTCCGGGGTGGCGGTCGGAACCAAGGTCCGGGATGGTGGTCGGAACCAAGGTCCGGGGTGGCCGTCGGAACCAAGGTCCGGGATGGCGGTCGGAACAAAGGTGGAGGTGGCGGTCAGAACCAAGGTCCGAGGTGGCGGTCGGAACTAAGGTCCAGGGTGGCGGTCGGTACTAAGGTCCGTGGGGGCAGTTGATACCACGGTCCGGCATGCCGGTCGGAACAAAGATCAGGGGTGGCGGTCGGAACCAAGGATCGGGGTGGCGGTCCGAACCAAGGTCCAGGCTGGCGGTCGGAACCAAGGTCCGGGGTGGCGGTCGGAACCAAGGTCCGGGGTGGCGGTCGGAACCAAGATCCGGGGTGGCGGTCGGAACCAAGGTCCGGGGTGGCGGTCGGAACCAAGGTCCGGGGTGGCGGTCGGAACCAAGGTCCGGGGTGGCGGTCGGAACCAAGGTCCGGGGTGGCGGTCGGAACCAAGGTCCGGGGTGGCGGGCGGTACCAAGGTACAGGGGGGCAGTTGATACCACGGTCCGGCGTGCCGGTCGGAACCAAGATCAGGGGTGGCGGTCGGAACCAAGGATCGGGGTGGCGGTCCGAACCAAGGTCCAGGCTGGCGGTCGGAACCAAGATCTGGGGTGGCGGTCGGAACCAAAGTCCAGGTTCGCATTCGGAACAAAGGTCCGGCGTGGCCGTCGGAACCAAGGTCCGAGGTGGCGGTCGGAAACCAAGGTCCGGTGTGGTGGTCGGAACCAAGGTCCGGGCTGGCGGTCCGAACCAAGGTCCGGGCTGGCGGTCGGAACCAAGGTCCGGGGTGACGGTCGGAACCAAGGTCCGGGGTGGCAGTCGGAACCAAGGTCCGGGGTGGCGGTCGGAACCAAGGTCCGGGGTGGCGGTCGGAACCATGGTCCGGGGTGGCGGTCGGAACCAAGGTCCGGGGTGGCGGTCGGAACCAACGTCCGGGGTGGCGGTCCAAACCAAGGTCCGAGGTGGCGGTCGGAACTAAGGTCCGGGGTGGCGGTCGGAACCAATGTCCGGGGTGGCGGTCGGAACAAAGGTCCGGGGTGGCGGTCGGAACCAAGGTCCGGGGTGGCGGTCGGAAACAAGGTCCGGGGTTGGCGGTCGGAAACAAGGTCTGGGGTGGCGGTCGGAAACAAGTTCCGGGGTGGCGGTCGGAAACAAGGTCCGGGGTGGCGGTCGGAAACAAGGTCCGGGGTGGCGGTCGGAAACAAGGTCCGGGGTGGCGGTCGGAAACAAGGTCCGGGGTGGCGGTCTGAACCAGGGTCCGGGGTGGCGGTCGGAACCAACGTCCGGGGTGGCGGTCCAAACCAACGTCCGGGGTGGCAGTCGGAACCAACGTCCGGTGTGGCGGTCGGAACAAAGGTCCGGGGTACCGTTCTGAGCCCAGATCCGAGGTGGTGGACGGAACCAAGATCCGGGGTGCCGGTCGGAACCAAGGTCCGTGGTGGCGGTCGGAACCAAGGTCCGGGGTGGCGGTCGGAACCAAGGTCCGGGGTGGCGGTCGGAACCAAGGTCCGGGGTGGCGGTGGGAAACAAGGTCCGGGGTGGCGGTCGGAACAAAGGTGGAGGTGGCGGTCAGAACCAAGGTCCGAGGTGGCGGTTGGAACTATGGTCCGGGGTGGCGGTCGGAACCAATGTCCGGGGGGGCGGTCGGAACCAAGGTCCTGTGTGCCGGTCGGAAAAAAGGTCCAGGATGGCGGTCGGAACCAAGGTCCGGGGTGGCGGTCGGAACCAAGGTCCGGGGTGGCGGTCGGAACCAAGGTCCAGGGTGGCGGTCGGAACCAAGGTCCGAGGTGGTGGTCGGAACCAAGGTCCGGTGTGGCGGTCGGAACCAAGGTCCGGGGTGGCGGTCGGAACCAATGTCTGAGGTGGCGGTCAGATCCCAGGGTCCGATGTGGCAGTCGGAACCAAGGTCCGGTGTGGTGGTCGGAACCACGGTCCGGGGTGGCGGTCGGAACCAAGATCCGGGGTGCCGGTCGGAACAAAGGTCCGGGGTGGCGGTCGGAACCAAGGTCCTGGGTGGTGGTCGGAACCAAGGTCCGAGGTGGCGGTCGGAACCAAGGTCCGGGGTGGCGGTCGGGACCAAGGTCCGGGGTGGCGGTCGGGACCATGGTCCGGGGTGTGGTCGGAACCAAGGTCCGGGGTGGCGGTCGGAATCAAGGTACGGGGTAGCGTTCTGAGCCACGGTCCGAGGTGGTGGACGGAACCAAGATCCGGGGTGCCGGTCGGAACCAAGGTCCCGGGTGGCGGTCGGAACCAAGGTCCGGGGTGGTGGTCGGAACCAAGATCCGGGCTGCCGGTCGGAACCAAGGTCCGGGGTGGCGGTCGGAACCAAGGTCCGGGGTGGTGGTCGGAACCAAGGTCCGGGGTGGCCGTCGGAACCAAGGTCCGGGATGGCGGTCGGAACAAAGGTGGAGGTGGCGGTCAGAACCAAGGTCCGAGGTGGCGGTCGGAACTAAGGTCCAGGGTGGCGGTCGGTACTAAGGTCCGTGGGGGCAGTTGATACCACGGTCCGGCATGCAGGTCGGAACAAAGATCAGAGGTGGCGGTCGGAACCAAGGATCGGGGTGGCGGTCCGAACCAAGGTCCAGGCTGGCGGTCGGAACCAAGGTCCGGGGTGGCGGTCGGACCCAAGGTCCGGGGTGGCGGTCGGAACCAAGATCCGGGGTGGCGGTCGGAACCAAGGTCCGGGGTGGCGGTCCGAACCAAGGTCCGGGCTGGCGGTCGGAACCAAGGTCCGGGGTGGCGGTCGGAACCAAGGTCCGGGGTGGCAGTCGGAACCAAGGTCCGGGCTGGCGGTCGGAACCAAGGTCCGGGGTGGCGGTCGGAACCATGGTCCGGGGTGGCGGTCGGAACCAAGGTCCGGGGTGGCGGTTGGAACCAAGGTCCGGGGTGGCGGTCGGAACCAAGGTCCGGGGTGGCGGTCGGAACCAAGGTCCGGGGTGGCGGTCGGAACCAACGTCCGGGGTGGCGGTCGGAACCAACGTCCGGGGTGGCGGTCGGAACCAAGGTCCGGCGTGGCGGTCGGAACCAAGGTCCGGGGTACCGTTCTGAGCCCAGGTCCGAGGTGGTGGACTGAACCAAGATCCGGGGTGCCGGTCGGAACCAAGGTCCGTGGTGGCGGTCGGAACCAAGGTCCTGGGTGGTGGCCGGAACCAAGGTCCGGGGTGGCGGTCGGAACCAAGGTCCGAGGTGGCGGTCGGAACTAAGGTGGAGGTGGCGGTCAGAACCAAGGTCCGAGGTGGCGGTCGGAACTAAGGTCCGGGGTGGCGGTCGGAACCAAGGTCCGGGGGGGCAGTCGATACCACGGTCCGGCGTGGCGGTCGGAACCAAGGTCCTGGCTGGCGGTCGGAACCAAGGTCCGAGGTGGTGGTCGGAACCAATGTCCAGGGTGGTGGTCAGATCTCAAGGTCCGGGGTGGCGGTCGGAACCAATGTCCGGGGTGGTGGTCGGAACCAAGGTCCGGGGTGGCGGTCGGGACCAAGGTCCGGGGTGGGGGTCCGGACCAAGGTCCGGGGTGGCGGTCGGGACCAAGGTCCAGGGTGGCGGTCGGAACCAAGGTCCGAGGTGGTGGTCGGAACCAAGGTCCGGGGTGGCGGTCGGAACCAAGGTCCGGGGTGGCGGTCGGAACCAATGTCCGAGGAGGCGGTCAGATCCCAGGGTCCAATGTGGCAGTCGGAACCAAGGTCCGGTGTGGCGGTCGGAACCAAGGTCCGGGGTGGCGGTCGGAACCAAGATCCGGGGTGCCGGTCGGAACAAAGGTCCGGGGTGGCGGTCGGAACCAAGGTCCTGGGTGGTGGTCGGAACCAAGGTCCGAGGTGGCGGTCGGAACCAAGGTCCGGGGTGGCGGTCGGGACCAAGGTCCGGGGTGGCGGTCGGGACCAAGGTCCAGGGTGGCGGTCGGAACCAAGGTCCGGGGTGGCGGTCGGGACCAAGGTCCGGGGTGGCGGTCGGGACCAAGGTCCGGGGTGTGGTCGGAACCAAGGTCCGGGGTGGCGGTCGGAATCAAGGTACGGGGTAGCGTTCTGAGCCAAGGTCCGAGGTGGTGGGCGGAACCAAGATCCGGGGTGCCGGTCGGAACCAAGGTCCGGGGTGGCGGTCGGAACCAAGGTCCGGGATGGTGGTCGGAACCAAGGTCCGGGGTGGCCGTCGGAACCAAGGTCCGGGATGGCGGTCGGAACAAAGGTGGAGGTGGCGGTCAGAACCAAGGTCCGAGGTGGCGGTCGGAACTAAGGTCCAGGGTGGCGGTCGGTACTAAGGTCCGTGGGGGCAGTTGATACCACGGTCCGGCATGCCGGTCGGAACAAAGATCAGGGGTGGCGGTCGGAACCAAGGATCGGGGTGGCGGTCCGAACCAAGGTCCAGGCTGGCGGTCGGAACCAAGGTCCGGGGTGGCGGTCGGAACCAAGGTCCGGGGTGGCGGTCGGAACCAAGATCCGGGGTGGCGGTCGGAACCAAGGTCCGGGGTGGCGGTCGGAACCAAGGTCCGGGGTGGCGGTCGGAACCAAGGTCCGGGGTGGCGGTCGGAACCAAGGTCCGGGGTGGCGGTCGGAACCAAGGTCCGGGGTGGCGGGTGGTACCAAGGTACAGGGGGGCAGTTGATACCACGGTCCGGCGTGCCGGTCGGAACCAAGATCAGGGGTGGCGGTCGGAACCAAGGATCGGGGTGGCGGTCCGAACCAAGGTCCAGGCTGGCGGTCGGAACCAAGATCTGGGGTGGCGGTCGGAACCAAAGTCCAGGTTCGCATTCGGAACAAAGGTCCGGCGTGGCCGTCGGAACCAAGGTCCGAGGTGGCGGTCGGAAACCAAGGTCCGGTGTGGTGGTCGGAACCAAGGTCCGGGCTGGCGGTCCGAACCAAGGTCCGGGCTGGCGGTCGGAACCAAGGTCCGGGGTGACGGTCGGAACCAAGGTCCGGGGTGGCAGTCGGAACCAAGGTCCGGGGTGGCGGTCGGAACCAAGGTCCGGGGTGGCGGTCGGAACCATGGTCCGGGGTGGCGGTCGGAACCAAGGTCCGGGGTGGCGGTCGGAACCAACGTCCGGGGTGGCGGTCCAATCCAAGGTCCGAGGTGGCGGTCGGAACTAAGGTCCGGGGTGGCGGTCGGAACCAATGTCCGGGGTGGCGGTCGGAACAAAGGTCCGGGGTGGCGGTCGGAACCAAGGTCCGGGGTGGCGGTCGGAAACAAGGTCCGGGGTTGGCGGTCGGAAACAAGGTCTGGGGTGGCGGTCGGAAACAAGTTCCGGGGTGGCGGTCGGAAACAAGGTCCGGGGTGGCGGTCGGAAACAAGGTCCGGGGTGGCGGTCGGAAACAAGGTCCGGGGTGGCGGTCGGAAACAAGGTCCGGGGTGGCGGTCTGAACCAGGGTCCGGGGTGGCGGTCGGAACCAACGTCCGGGGTGGCGGTCCAAACCAACGTCCGGGGTGGCAGTCGGAACCAACGTCCGGTGTGGCGGTCGGAACAAAGGTCCGGGGTACCGTTCTGAGCCCAGATCCGAGGTGGTGGACGGAACCAAGATCCGGGGTGCCGGTCGGAACCAAGGTCCGTGGTGGCGGTCGGAACCAAGGTCCGGGGTGGCGGTCGGAACCAAGGTCCGGGGTGGCGGTCGGAACCAAGGTCCGGGGTGGCGGTGGGAAACAAGGTCCGGGGTGGCGGTCGGAACAAAGGTGGAGGTGGCGGTCAGAACCAAGGTCCGAGGTGGCGGTTGGAACTATGGTCCGGGGTGGCGGTCGGAACCAATGTCCGGGGGGGCGGTCGGAACCAAGGTCCTGTGTGCCGGTCGGAAAAAAGGTCCAGGATGGCGGTCGGAACCAAGGTCCGGGGTGGCGGTCGGAACCAAGGTCCGGGGTGGCGGTCGGAACCAAGGTCCAGGGTGGCGGTCGGAACCAAGGTCCGAGGTGGTGGTCGGAACCAAGGTCCGGGGTGGCGGTCGGAACCAAGGTCCGGGGTGGCGGTCGGAACCAATGTCTGAGGTGGCGGTCAGATCCCAGGGTCCGATGTGGCAGTCGGAACCAAGGTCCGGTGTGGTGGTCGGAACCACGGTCCGGGGTGGCGGTCGGAACCAAGATCCGGGGTGCCGGTCGGAACAAAGGTCCGGGGTGGCGGTCGGAACCAAGGTCCTGGGTGGTGGTCGGAACCAAGGTCCGAGGTGGCGGTCGGAACCAAGGTCCGGGGTGGCGGTCGGGACCAAGGTCCGGGGTGGCGGTCGGGACCAAGGTCCGGGGTGTGGTCGGAACCAAGGTCCGGGGTGGCGGTCGGAATCAAGGTACGGGGTAGCGTTCTGAGCCACGGTCCGAGGTGGTGGACGGAACCAAGATCCGGGGTGCCGGTCGGAACCAAGGTCCCGGGTGGCGGTCGGAACCAAGGTCCGGGGTGGTGGTCGGAACCAAGATCCGGGCTGCCGGTCGGAACCAAGGTCCGGGGTGGCGGTCGGAATCAAGGTCCGGGGTGGTGGTCGGAACCAAGGTCCGGGGTGGCCGTCGGAACCAAGGTCCGGGATGGCGGTCGGAACAAAGGTGGAGGTGGCGGTCAGAACCAAGGTCCGAGGTGGCGGTCGGAACTAAGGTCCAGGGTGGCGGTCGGTACTAAGGTCCGTGGGGGCAGTTGATACCACGGTCCGGCATGCAGGTCGGAACAAAGATCAGAGGTGGCGGTCGGAACCAAGGATCGGGGTGGCGGTCCGAACCAAGGTCCAGGCTGGCGGTCGGAACCAAGGTCCGGGGTGGCGGTCGGAACCAAGATCCGGGGTGGCGGTCGGAACCAAGGTCCGGGGTGGCGGTCCGAACCAAGGTCCGGGCTGGCGGTCGGAACCAAGGTCCGGGGTGGCGGTCGGAACCAAGGTCCGGGGTGGCGGTCGGAACCAAGGTCCGGGCTGGCGGTCGGAACCAAGGTCCGGGGTGGCGGTCGGAACCATGGTCCGGGGTGGCGGTCGGAACCAAGGTCCGGGGTGGCGGTTGGAACCAAGGTCCGGGGTGGCGGTCGGAACCAAGGTCCGGGGTGGCGGTCGGAACCAAGGTCCGGGGTGGCGGTCGGAACCAACGTCCGGGGTGGCGGTCGGAACCAACGTCCGGGGTGGCGGTCGGAACCAAGGTCCGGCGTGGCGGTCGGAACCAAGGTCCGGGGTACCGTTCTGAGCCCAGGTCCGAGGTGGTGGACTGAACCAAGATCCGGGGTGCCGGTCGGAACCAAGGTCCGTGGTGGCGGTCGGAACCAAGGTCCTGGGTGGTGGCCGGAACCAAGGTCCGAGGTGGCGGTCGGAACTAAGGTGGAGGTGGCGGTCAGAACCAAGGTCCGAGGTGGCGGTCGGAACTAAGGTCCGGGGTGGCGGTCGGAACCAAGGTCCGGGGGGGCAGTCGATACCACGGTCCGGCGTGGCGGTCGGAACCAAGGTCCTGGCTGGCGGTCGGAACCAAGGTCCGAGGTGGTGGTCGGAACCAATGTCCAGGGTGGTGGTCAGATCTCAAGGTCCGGGGTGGCGGTCGGAACCAATGTCCGGGGTGGTGGTCGGAACCAAGGTCCGGGGTGGCGGTCGGGACCAAGGTCCGGGGTGGGGGTCCGGACCAAGGTCCGGGGTGGCGGTCGGAACCAAGGTCCGGCGTGGCGGTCGGAACCAAGGTCCGGGGTACCGTTCTGAGCCCAGGTCCGAGGTGGTGGACTGAACCAAGATCCGGGGTGCCGGTCGGAACCAAGGTCCGTGGTGGCGGTCGGAACCAAGGTCCTGGGTGGCGGTCGGAACCAAGGTCCGAGGTGGCGGTCGGAACTAAGGTGGAGGTGGCGGTCAGAACCAAGGTCCGAGGTGGCGGTCGGAACTAAGGTCCGGGGTGGCGGTCGGAACCAAGGTCCGGGGGGGCAGTCGATACCACGGTCCGGCGTGGCGGTCGGAACCAAGGTCCTGGCTGGCGGTCGGAACCAAGGTCCGAGGTGGTGGTCGGAACCAATGTCCAGGGTGGTGGTCAGATCTCAAGGTCCGGGGTGGCGGTCGGAACCAATGTCCGGGGTGGTGGTCGGAACCAAGGTCCGGGGTGGCGGTCGGGACCAAGGTCCGGGGTGGGGGTCCGGACCAAGGTCCGGGGTGGCGGTCGGGACCAAGGTCCAGGGTGGCGGTCGGAACCAAGGTCCGAGGTGGTGGTCGGAACCAAGGTCCGGGGTGGCGGTCGGAACCAAGGTCCGGGGTGGCGGTCGGAACCAATGTCCGAGGAGGCGGTCAGATCCCAGGGTCCAATGTGGCAGTCGGAACCAAGGTCCGGTGTGGCGGTCGGAACCAAGGTCCGGGGTGGCGGTCGGAACCAAGATCCGGGGTGCCGGTCGGAACAAAGGTCCGGGGTGGCGGTCGGAACCAAGGTCCTGGGTGGTGGTCGGAACCAAGGTCCGAGGTGGCGGTCGGAACCAAGGTCCGGGGTGGCGGTCGGGACCAAGGTCCGGGGTGGCGGTCGGGACCAAGGTCCGGGGTGTGGTCGGAACCAAGGTCCGGGGTGGCGGTCGGAATCAAGGTACGGGGTAGCGTTCTGAGCCAAGGTCCGAGGTGGTGGACGGAACCAAGATCCGGGGTGCCGGTCGGAACCAAGGTCCGGGGTGGCGGTCGGAACCAAGGTCCGGGGTGGTGGTCGGAACCAAGATCCGGGGTGCCGGTCGGAACAAAGGTCCGGGGTGGCGGTCGGAACCAAGGTCCTGGGTGGTGGTCGGAACCAAGGTCTGAGGTGGCGGTCGGAACCAAGGTCCGGGGTGGCGGTCGGGACCAAGGTCCGGGGTGGCGGTCGGGACCAAGGTCCGGGGTGTGGTCGGAACCAAGGTCCGGGGTGGCGGTCGGAATCAAGGTACGGGGTAGCGTTCTGAGCCAAGGTCCGAGGTGGTGGGCGGAACCAAGATCCGGGGTGCCGGTCGGAACCAAGGTCCGGGGTGGCGGTCGGAACCAAGGTCCGGGATGGTGGTCGGAACCAAGGTCCGGGGTGGCCGTCGGAACCAAGGTCCGGGATGGCGGTCGGAACAAAGGTGGAGGTGGCGGTCAGAACCAAGGTCCGAGGTGGCGGTCGGAACTAAGGTCCAGGGTGGCGGTCGGTACTAAGGTCCGTGGGGGCAGTTGATACCACGGTCCGGCATGCCGGTCGGAACAAAGATCAGGGGTGGCGGTCGGAACCAAGGATCGGGGTGGCGGTCCGAACCAAGGTCCAGGCTGGCGGTCGGAACCAAGGTCCGGGGTGGCGGTCGGAACCAAGGTCCGGGGTGGCGGTCGGAACCAAGATCCGGGGTGGCGGTCGGAACCAAGGTCCGGGGTGGCGGTCGGAACCAAGGTCCGGGGTGGCGGTCGGAACCAAGGTCCGGGGTGGCGGTCGGAACCAAGGTCCGGGGTGGCGGTCGGAACCAAGGTCCGGGGTGGCGGGCGGTACCAAGGTACAGGGGGGCAGTTGATACCACGGTCCGGCGTGCCGGTCGGAACCAAGATCAGGGGTGGCGGTCGGAACCAAGGATCGGGGTGGCGGTCCGAACCAAGGTCCAGGCTGGCGGTCGGAACCAAGATCTGGGGTGGCGGTCGGAACCAAAGTCCAGGTTCGCATTCGGAACAAAGGCCCGGCGTGGCCGTCGGAACCAAGGTCCGAGGTGGCGGTCGGAAACCAAGGTCCGGTGTGGTGGTCGGAACCAAGGTCCGGGCTGGCGGTCCGAACCAAGGTCCGGGCTGGCGGTCGGAACCAAGGTCCGGGGTGACGGTCGGAACCAAGGTCCGGGGTGGCGGTCGGAACCAAGGTCCGGGGTGGCGGTCGGAACCAAGGTCCGGGGTGGCGGTCGGAACCAAGGTCCGGGGTGGCGGTCGGAACCAAGGTCCGGGGTGGCGGTCGGAACCAACGTCCGGGGTGGCGGTCCAAACCAAGGTCCGAGGTGGCGGTCGGAACTAAGGTCCGGGGTGGCGGTCGGAACCAATGTCCGGGGTGGCGGTCGGAACCAAGGTCCGGGGTGGCGGTCGGAACCAAGGTCCGGGGTGGCGGTCGGAAACAAGGTCCGGGGTTGACGGTCGGAAACAAGGTCCGGGGTGGCGGTCGGAAACAAGTTCCGGGGTGGCGGTCGGAAACAAGGTCCGGGGTGGCGGTCGGAAACAAGGTCCGGGGTGGCGGTCGGAAACAAGGTCCGGGGTGGCGGTCGGAAACAAGGTCCGGGGTGGCGGTCTGAACCAGGGTCCGGGGTGGCGGTCGGAACCAACGTCCGGGGTGGCGGTCCAAACCAACGTCCAGGGGTGGCAGTCGGAACCAAGGTCCGGTGTGGCGGTCGGAACAAAGGTCCGGGGTACCGTTCTGAGCCCAGATCCGAGGTGGTGGACGGAACCAAGATCCGGGGTGCCGGTCGGAACCAAGGTCCGTGGTGGCGGTCGGAACCATGGTCCGGGGTGGCGGTCGGAACCAAGGTCCGGGGTGGCGGTCGGAACCAAGGTCCGGGGTGGCGGTGGGAAACAAGGTCCGGGGTGGCGGTCGGAACAAAGGTGGAGGTGGCGGTCAGAACCAAGGTCCGAGGTGGCGGTCGGAACTATGGTCCGGGGTGGCGGTCGGAACCAATGTCCAGGGGGGCGGTCGGAACCAAGGTCCTGTGTGCCGGTCGGAAAAAAGGTCCAGGATGGCGGTCGGAACCAAGGTCCGGGGTGGCGGTCGGAACCAAGGTCCGGGGTGGCGGCCCAAACCAAGGTCCGGGGTGGCGGCCCAAACCAAGGTCCGGGGTGGCGGTCCGAACCAAGGTCCGGGGTGACGGTCCGAACCAAGGTCCGGGGTGGCGGTCGGAACCAAGGTCCGATGTTCCGGTCGGAAAAAAGGTCCAGGATGGCGGTCGGAAGCACGATCTGGGCTAGCGGTTGGAACCAAGGTCCGGGGTGGCGGTCGCAAACAAGGTATGGGGTAGCGTTCTGAGCCAAGGTCCGAGGTGGTGGACGGAACCAAGATCCGGGGTGCCGGTCGGACCAAAGGTCCGGGGTGGCGGTCGGAACCAAGGTCCTGGGTGGTGGCCGAAAACAAGGTCCTGGGTGGTGGTCGGAACCAAGGTCCGAGGTGGCGGTCGGAACCAAGGTCCGGGGTGGTGGTCGGGACCAAGGTCCGCGGTGGCGGTCGGGACCAAGGTCCGGGGTGGCGTTCGGAACCAAGGTCCGGGGTGGCGGTCGGAACCAAGGTCCGGGGTGGCGGTCGGAACCAAGGCCCGGGGTGGCGGTCGGAACCAATGTCCGAGGTGACGGTCAGATCCCAGGGTCCGGTGTGGCAGTCGGAAACAAGGTCCGGTGTGGCGGTCGGAACCACGGTCCGGTGTGGCGGTCGGAACCACGGTCCGGGGTGGCGGTCGGAACCAAGATCCGGGGTGCCGGTCGGAACCAAGATCCGGGGTGGCGGTCGGAACCGAAGTCCGGGTTCGCATTCGGAACAAAGGTCCGGCGTGGCGGTCGGAGCAAAGGTCCGGCGTGGCGGTCGGAACCAAGGTCCGAGGTGTCGGTCGGAACCAAGATCCGGGTTGGCGGTCGGAACCAAGGTCCGGGGTGGCGGTCCGAACCAAGGTCCGGGCTGGCGGTCGGAACCAAGGTCTGGGGTGGCGGTCGGAACCAAGGTCCGGGGTGGCGGTCGGAACCAAGGTCCGGGGTGGCGGTCGGAACCAAGGTCCGGGCTGGCGGTCGGAACCAAGGTCCGGGGTCGCGGTCGGAACCAAGGTCCGGGGTGGCGGTCGGAACCAAGGTCCGGGGTGGCGGTCGGAACCAAGGTCCGGGGTGGCGGTCGGAACCAACGTCCGGGGTGGCGGCCCAAATCAAGGTCCGGGGTGGCGGTCGGAACCAAGGTCCGGGGTGGCGGTCGGAACCAAGGTCCGGGGTATCGTTCTGAGCCCAGGTCCGAGGTGGTGGACGGAACCAAGATCCGGGGTGCCGGTCGGAACCAAGGTCCGTGGTGGCGCTCGGAACCAAGGTCCTGGGTGGCGGCCGGAACCAAGGTCCAGGGTGGCGTTCGGAACTAAGGTCCGGGGTGGCGGTCGGAACAAAGGTGGCGGTCAGAACCAAGGTCCGAGGTGGCGGTCGGAACTAACGTCCGGGGTGGCGGTCGGAACCAAGGACCGGGGTGGCAGTCGATACCACGGTCCGGCGTGGCGGTCGGAACCAAGGTCCTGGCTGGCGGTCGGAACCAAGGTCCGAGGTGGTGGTCGGAACCAATGTCCAGGGTGGTGGTCAGATCTCAAGGTCCGGGGTGGCGGTCGGAACAAATGTCCGGGGTGGCGGTCGGAACCAAGGTCCGGGGTGGCGGTCGGAACCAAGGTCCGGTGTGCCGGTCGGAAAAAAGGTCCAGGATGGCGGTCGGAACCACGGTCTGGGCTAGCGGTTGGCACCATGGACCGGGGTGGCGGTCGCAAACAAGGTCCGGGGTAGCGTTCTGAGCCAAGGTCCGAGGTGGTGGACGGAACCAAGATCGGGGGTGCCGGTCGGAACAAAGGTCCGGGGTGGCGGTCGGAACCAAGGTCCTGGGTGGTGGCCGGAAACAATGTCCTGGGTGGTGGTCGGAATCAAGGTCCGAGGTGGCGGTCGGAACCAAGGTCCGGGGTGGTGGTCGGAACCAAGGTCCGGGGTGGCGGCCGGGACCAAGGTCCGGGGTGGGGGTCCGGACCAAGGTCCGGGGTGGCGGTCGGGACCAAGGTCCAGGGTGGCGGTCGGAACCAAGGTCCGAGGTGGTGGTTGGAACTAAGGTCCGGGGTGGCGGTCGGAACCAAGGTCCGGGGTGGCGGTCGGAACAAATGTCCGAGGTGGCGGTCAGATCCCAGGGTCCGATGTGGCAGTCGGAACCAAGGTCCGGTGTGGTGGTCGGAACCACGGTCCGGGGTGGCGGTCGGAACCAAGATCCGGGGTGCCGGTCGGAACAAAGGTCCGGGGTGGCGGTCGGAACCAAGGTCCTGGGTGGTGGTCGGAACCAAGGTCCGAGGTGGCGGTCGGAACCAAGGTCCGGGGTGGCGGTCGGGACCAAGGTCCGGGGTGGCGGTCGGGACCAAGGTCCGGGGTGTGGTCGGAACCAAGGTCCGGGGTGGCGGTCGGAATCAAGGTACGGGGTAGCGTTCTGAGCCAAGGTCCGAGGTGGTGGACGGAACCAAGATCCGGGGTGCCGGTCGGAACCAAGGTCCGGGGTGGCGGTCGGAACCAAGGTCCGGGGTGGTGGTCGGAACCAAGATCCGGGGTGCCGGTCGGAACCAAGGTCCGGGGTGGCGGTCGGAACCAAGGTCCGGGATGGCGGTCGGAACAAAGGTGGAGGTGGCGGTCAAAACCAAGGTCCGAGGTGGCGGTCGGAACTAAGGTCCAGGGTGGCGGTCAGTACTAAGGTCCGTGGGGGCAGTTGATACCACGGTCCGGCATGCAGGTCGGAACAAAGATCAGGGGTGGCGGTCGGAACCAAGGATCGGGGTGGCGGTCCGAACCCAGGTCCAGGCTGGCGGTCGGAACCAAGGTCCGGGGTGGCGGTCTGAACCAAGGTCCGGGCTGGCGGTCGGAACCAAGGTCCGGGGTGGCGGTCGGAACCAAGGTCCGGGGTGGCGGTCGGAACCAAGGTCCGGGCTGGCGGTCGGAACCAAGGTCCGGGGTGGCGGTCGGAACCATGGTCCGGGGTGGCGGTCGGAACCAAGGTCCGGGGTGGCGGTCGGAACCAAGGTCCGGGGTGGCGGTCGGAACCAAGGTCCGGGGTGGCGGTCGGAAACAAGGTCCGGGGTGGCGGTCGGAACCAACGTCCGGGGTGGCGGTCGGAACCAACGTCCGGGGTGGCGGTCGGAACCAAGGTCCGGCGTGGCGGTCGGAACCAAGGTCCGGGGTACCGTTCTGAGCCCAGGTCCGAGGTGGTGGACTGAACCAAGATCCGGGGTGCCGGTCGGAACCAAGGTCCGTGGTGGCGGTCGGAACCAAGGTCCTGGGTGGTGGCCGGAACCAAGGTCCGGGGTGGCGGTCGGAACCAAGGTCCGGGGTGGCGGTCGGAACTAAGGTCCGTGGTGGCGGTCGGAACCAAGGTCCGGGGGGGCAGTCGATACCACAGTCCGGCGTGGCGGTCGGAACCAAGGTCCTGGCTGGCGGTCGGAACCAAGGTCCGAGGTGGCGGTCCGAACCAATGTCCAGTGTGGTGGTCAGATCTCAAGGTCCGGGGTGGCGGTCGGACCCAATGTCCGGGGTGGCGGTCGGAACCAAGGTCCGGTGTGCCGGTCGGAAAAAAGGTCCAGGATGGCGGTCGGAACCACGGTCTGGGCTAGCGGTTGGAACCAAGGTCCGGGGTGGCGGTCGCAAACAAGGTACGGGGTAGCGTTCTGAGCCAAGGTCCGAGGTGCCGGTCGGAACAAAGATCCGGGGTGCCGGTCGGAACAAAGGTCCGGGGTGGCGGTCGGAACCAAGGTCCTGGGTGGTGGCCGGAACCAAGGTCCCGGGTGGTGGTCGGAACCAAGGTCCGAGGTGGCGGTCGGAATCAAGGTCCGGGGTGGCGGTCGGGACCAAGGTCCGGGGTGGTGGTCGGAACCAAGGTCCGGGGAGGCGGACGGAACCAAGGTCCGGGGGAGCAGTTGATACCACGGTCCGGCGTGCCGGTCGGAACAAAGATCAGGGGGAAGGGTCGGAACCAAGGATCGGGGTGGCGGTCCGAACCAATGTCCACCCTGGCGGTAGGAACCAAGATCCGGGGTGGCGGTCGGAACCAAAGTCCGGTTCGCATTCGGAACAAAGGTCCAGCGTGGCGGTCGGAACCAAGATCCGAGGTGGCGGTCGGAACAAAGGTCCGGGGTGGTGGTCGGAACCAAGGTCCGGGGTGGCGGTCCGAACCAAGGTCCGGGCCGGCGGTCGGAACCGAGGTCCTGGGTGGTGGCCGGTACCAAGGTCCGGGGTGGCGGTCGGAACCAAGGTCCGGGGTGGCGGTCGGAACAAAGGTGGAGGTGGCGGTCAGAACTAAGGTCCGAGGTGGCGGTCGGAACTAAGGTCCGGGGTGGCGGTCGGAGCCAAGGTCCGGGGGGGCAGTCGATACCACGGTCCGGCGTGGCGGTCGGAACCAAGTTCCTGGCTGGCGGTCGGAACCAAGGTCCGAGGTGGCGGTCGGAAACAAGGTCCGGGATGGCGGTCGGAACCAAGGTCCGGGATGGCGGTCGGAACCAAGGTCCGGGGTGGTGGTCGGATCCAAGGTCCGGTGTGGGGGTCGGAACCAATGTCCGGAGTAGCATTCATAACCAAGGTCCGAGGTGGCGGTCGGAACCAAGGTCTGGGGTGGCGGTCGGAACCAAGGTCCGGGGTGGCGGTCGGAACCAATGTCCGGGGTGATGGTCGGAACCAAGGTCCGGGGGTGCGGTCGGAACCAAGGTCCGGGGTGACGGTCGCAACCATGGTCCGGGGTGGCGGTCGGAACCAAGGTCCGGGGTGGAGGTCGGAACCAACGTCCGGGGTGGCGGCCGGAACCAACGTCCGGGGTGGCGGTCGGAAACAAGGTCCGGGGTGGTGGTTGGAACCAAGGTCCGGGGAGGTGGACGGAACCAAGGTCCGGGGGGGCAGTTGATACCACGGTACGGCGTGCCGGTCAGAACAAAGATCAGGGGTAGCGGTCGGAACCAAGGATCAGGGTGGCGGTCCGAACCAAGGTCCAGGCTGGCGGTCAGAACCAAGATCCGGGGTGGCGGTCGGAACCAAAGTCCGGGTTTGCATTCGGAACAAAGGTCCGGCGTGGCGGTCGGAACCAAGGTCCGATGTGGCGGTCGGAACCAAGGTCCGGGGTGGCGGTCGGAACCAAGGTCCGGGGTGGCGGTCGGAACCAAGGTCCGGGGTGGCGGTCGGAACCAAGGACCGGGGTGGCAGTCCGAACCAAGGTCCGGGCTGGCGGTCGGAACCAAGATCCTGGGTGGTGGACGGAACCAAGGTCCGGGGTGGCGGTCAGAACCAAGGTCCAGGGTGGCGGTCCGAACAAAGGTGGAGGTGGCGGTCAGAACCAAGGTCCGAGGTGGCGGTCGGAACTAAGGTCCGGGGTGGCGGTCGGAGCCAAGGTCCGGGGGGGCAGTCGATACCACGGTCCGGCGTGGCGGTCGGAACCAAGTTCCTGGCTGGCGGTCGGAACGAAGGTCCGAGGTGGCGGTCGGAAACAAGGTCCGGGATGGCGGTCGTAACCAAGGTCCGGGGTGGCGGTCGGAACCAAGGACCGGGGTGGCGGTCGGAACCAAGGTCCGGGAAGGTGGTCGATAGCACGGTCCGGCGTGGCTGTCGGAACCATGGTCCGGGGTGGCGGTCGGTACCAAGGATCGGGGAGGCGGTCTGAACCAAGTTCCTGGCTGGCGGTTGGAACCAAGATCCGGGCTGGCAGTCGGAACCAATGTCAGGGGTGGCGGTCGGAACCACGTTCCGGGGTGGCGGTCGGAACCAAGGTCCGGGGGGGCAGTCGGATCCAAGGTCCGGGGATGCGGTCGGAACCAAGGTCCGGGGTGGCATTCGGAATGAAGGTCCGGGGTGGCGGTCGGAACCAAGGTCCGGAGTGGCGGTCGGAAACAAGGTCCGGGGTGGCGGTCGGAAACAAGGTCCGGGGTGGCGGTCGGAACCAAGGTCCGGAGTGGCGGTCAGAATCAAGGTCCGGGGTGGCTGTCGGAACCAAGGTCCGGGGTGGCGGTCCAAACCAAGGTCCGGGATGGCGGTCGGAACCAAGGTCCGGGGTGGCAGTCGGAACCAAGGTCCGGGGTGGCAGTCGGAACCAAGGTCCGGGGTGGCGGTCGGAAACAAAGTCCGAGGTGGCGGTCGGAATCAAGGTCCGGGATGGCGGTCGGAACCATGGTCCGAGGTGGCGGTCGGAACCAAGGTCCAGGGTAATGGTCAGATCTCAAGTTCCGGGGTGGCGGTCGGAACCAATGTCCGGGGTGGCGTTCGGAACCAAGGTCCGGTGTGCCGGTCGGGAAAAAGGTCCAGGATGGTGGTCGGAACCACGGTCTGGGCTAGCGGTTGGAACCAAGGTCCGAGGTGGCGATCGGAACCAACGACCGGGGTGGCGGTCGGAACCAAGGTCCGGAGTGGCGTTCGGAACCAAAGTCTGGGGTGGCGGTCGGAACCAAGGTCCGGGGTGGCGGTCGGAACCAAGGTCCAAAGTGGCGGTCGAAACCAAGGTCTGCGGTGGCGTTCATAACCAAGGTCCGGGGTGGCAGTCGAAACCAAGGTCTGGGGTGGCGGTCGGAACCAAGGTCCGGGGTGGCGGTCGGAACCAAGGTCCGGGGTGGCGGTCGGAACCAAGGTCCGGGGTGGCGGTCGGAACCAAGGTCCGGGAAGGCGGTCGGAACCAAGGTCCGGGAAGGCGGTCGATAGCACGGTCCGGCGTGGCTGTCAGAAACAAGGTCCGGGGTGGTGGTCGGAACCAAGGATCGGGGAGGCGGTCTGAACCAAGTTCCTGGCTGGCGGTTGGAACCAAGATCCGGGTGGCGGTCGGAACCAAAGTCCAGGGTAGCGTTCGTAACAAAGGTCCGGCGTGGCGGTCGGAACCAAGGTCCCGGCTGGCGGTCGGAACCAAGGTACGGGGTCGCGGTCGGAAAAAATGTCAAGGATGGCGGTCGGAACCACGTTCCGGGGTGTCGGTCGGAACCAAGGTCCTGGGTGGCGGTCGGAACAAAGTTCCGGGGTGGCGGTCGGAACCTATGTCCGAGGTGGCGGTCAGATCCCAAGGTCCGGTGTGGCGGTTGGAACCAAGGTCCGGTGTGGCGGTCGGAACCAAGGTCCGGTGTGGCGGTCGGAACCAAGGTCCGGTGTGACCGGTCGGAACCAAGGTCCGGGGTGGCGGTCGGAACCAAGGTCCGGGGTGGCGGTCGGAACCAAGGTCCGGGGTGGCGGTCGGAACCAAGGTCCGGGGTGGCGGTCGGAACCAAGGTCCTGGGTTGTGGTCGGAACCAAGGTCCGGGGTGGGGGTCGGAACAAAGGTGGAGATGGCGGTCAGAACCAAGGTCCGAGGTGGCAGTCAGAACTAAGGTCCGGGGTGGCAGTCGGTACCAAGGTCCGGGGGGGCAGTCGATACCACGGTCCGGCGTGGCGGTCGGAACCAAGGTCCGGGGTGGCGGTCGGAACCAAGTATCGGGGTGGCGGTCCGAACCAAGGTCCTGGCTGGCGGTCGGAACCAAGATCCGGGGTGGCGGTCGGAACCAAAGTCCGGGTTCACGTTTGGAACAAAGGTCCGGCGTGGCGGTCGGAACCAACGTCCGTAGTGGTGGTCGGACCCAAGGTCCGGGGTGGCGGTCGGAACCAAGATCCGGGGTGGCTGTCGGAACCAAGATCCGGGGTGGCGGTCCAAACCAAGGTCCGGGCTGGCGGTCTGAACCAAGGTCCGGGGTGGCGGTCGGAACCAAGGTCCTGGGTGGTGGCCGGAACCAAGGTCCTGGGTGGTGCTCGGAACCAAGGTCCGAGGTGGCGGTCGGAACCGAGGCCCGGGCTGGTGGTCGGAGCCAAGGTCCGGGGTGGCGGTCGGGACCAAGGTCCGGGGTGGCGGACGGAACCAAGGTCCGGGGTGGCGGTCGGAACAAAGGTCCGGGGTGGCGGACGGAACCAAGGTCCGGGGTGGCGGTCGGAACCTATGTCCGAGGTGGCGGTCAGATCCCAAGGTCCGATGTGGCGGTCGGAACCAAGGTCCGGTGTGGCGGTCGGAACCAAGGTCCGGTGTGGCGGTCGGAACCAAGGTCCGGGGTGGCGGTCGGAACCAAGGTCCGGGGTGGCGGTCGGAACCAAGGTCCGGGGTGGTGGTCGGGTCCAAGGTCCGGTGTGGGGGTCGGAACCAATGTCCGGAGTAGCATTCATAACCAAGGTCCGAGGTGGCGGTCGGAACCAAGGTCCGGGGTGGCGGTCGGAACCAAGGTCCGGGGTGGCGGTCGGAACCAATGTCCAGGGTGGTGGTCGGAACCAAGGTCCGGGGTGGCGGTCTGAACCAGGGTCCGGGGTGGCGGTCGGAACCAACGTCCGGGGTGGCGGTCCAAACCAACGTCCGGGGTGGCAGTCGGAACCAAGGTCCGGTGTGGCGGTCGGAACAAAGGTCCGGGGTACCGTTCTGAGCCCAGATCCGAGGTGGTGGACGGAACCAAGATCCGGGGTGCCGGTCGGAACCAAGGTCCGTGGTGGCGGTCGGAACCATGGTCCGGGGTGGCGGTCGGAACCAAGGTCCGGGGTGGCGGTCGGAACCAAGGTCCGGGGTGGCGGTGGGAAACAAGGTCCGGGGTGGCGGTCGGAACAAAGGTGGAGGTGGCGGTCAGAACCAAGGTCCGAGGTGGCGGTCGGAACTATGGTCCGGGGTGGCGGTCGGAACCAATGTCCGGGGGGGCGGTCGGAACCAAGGTCCTGTGTGCCGGTCGGAAAAAAGGTCCAGGATGGCGGTCGGAACCAAGGTCCGGGGTGGCGGTCGGAACCAAGGTCCGGGGTGGCGGCCCAAACCAAGGTCCGGGGTGGCGGCCCAAACCAAGGTCCGGGGTGGCGGTCCGAACAAAGGTCCGGGGTGGCGGTCCGAACCAAGGTCCGGGGTGGCGGTCGGAACCAAGGTCCGATGTTCCGGTCGGAAAAAAGGTCCAGGATGGCGGTCGGAAGCACGATCTGGGCTAGCGGTTGGAACCAAGGTCCGGGGTGGCGGTCGCAAACAAGGTATGGGGTAGCGTTCTGAGCCAAGGTCCGAGGTGGTGGACGGAACCAAGATCCGGGGTGCCGGTCGGACCAAAGGTCCGGGGTGGCGGTCGGAACCAAGGTCCTGGGTGGTGGCCGAAAACAAGGTCCTGGGTGGTGGTCGGAACCAAGGTCCGAGGTGGCGGTCGGAACCAAGGTCCGGGGTGGTGGTCGGGACCAAGGTCCGCGGTGGCGGTCGGGACCAAGGTCCGGGGTGGCGTTCGGAACCAAGGTCCGGGGTGGCGGTCGGAACCAAGGTCCGGGGTGGCGGTCGGAACCAAGGCCCGGGGTGGCGGTCGGAACCAATGTCCGAGGTGGCGGTCAGATCCCAGGGTCCGGTGTGGCAGTCGGAAACAAGGTCCGGTGTGGCGGTCGGAACCACGGTCCAGTGTGGCGGTCGGAACCACGGTCCGGGGTGGCGGTCGGAACCAAGATCCGGGGTGCCGGTCGGAACCAAGATCCGGGGTGGCGGTCGGAACCGAAGTCCGGGTTCGCATTCGGAACAAAGGTCCGGCGTGGCGGTCGGAACAAAGGTCCGGCGTGGCGGTCGGAACCAAGGTCCGAGGTGTCGGTCGGAACCAAGATCCGGGTTGGCGGTCGGAACCAAGGTCCGGGGTGGCGGTCCGAACCAAGGTCCGGGCTGGCGGTCGGAACCAAGGTCTGGGGTGGCGGTTGGAACCAAGGTCCGGGGTGGCGGTCGGAACCAAGGTCCGGGGTGGCGGTCGGAACCAAGGTCCGGGCTGGCGGTCGGAACCAAGGTCCGGGGTCGCGGTCGGAACCAAGGTCCGGGGTGGCGGTCGGAACCAAGGTCCGGGGTGGCGGTCGGAACCAAGGTCCGGGGTGGCGGTCGGAACCAACGTCCGGGGTGGCGGCCCAAATCAAGGTCCGGGGTGGCGGTCGGAACCAAGGTCCGGGGTGGCGGTCGGAACCAAGGTCCGGGGTATCGTTCTGAGCCCAGGTCCGAGGTGGTGGACGGAACCAAGATCCGGGGTGCCGGTCGGAACCAAGGTCCTGGGTGGCGGCCGGAACCAAGGTCCAGGGTGGCGTTCGGAACCAAGGTCCGGGGTGGCGGTCGGAACAAAGGTGGCGGTCAGAACCAAGGTCCGAGGTGGCGGTCGGAACTAACGTCCGGGGTGGCGGTCGGAACCAAGGACCGGGGTGGCAGTCGATACCACGGTCCGGCGTGGCGGTCGGAACCAAGGTCCTGGCTGGCGGTCGGAACCAAGGTCCGAGGTGGTGGTCGGAACCAATGTCCAGGGTGGTGGTCAGATCTCAAGGTCCGGGGTGGCGGTCGGAACAAATGTCCGGGGTGGCGGTCGGAACCAAGGTCCGGGGTGGCGGTCGGAACCAAGGTCCGGTGTGCCGGTCGGAAAAAAGGTCCAGGATGGCGGTCGGAACCA
Source organism: Mustelus asterias (assembly GCF_964213995.1). Taxonomy (NCBI): domain Eukaryota; kingdom Metazoa; phylum Chordata; class Chondrichthyes; order Carcharhiniformes; family Triakidae; genus Mustelus; species Mustelus asterias. The sequence goes on from NW_027590744.1 coordinate 159,236, forward strand.
CGGTCTGGGCTAGCGGTTGGCACCAAGGACCGGGGTGGCGGTCGCAAACAAGGTCCGGGGTAGCGTTCTGAGCCAAGGTCCGAGGTGGTGGACGGAACCAAGATCCGGGGTGCCGGTCGGAACAAAGGTCCGGGGTGGCGGTCGGAACCAAGGTCCTGGGTGGTGGCCGGAAACAATGTCCTGGGTGGTGGTCGGAATCAAGGTCCGAGGTGGCGGTCGGAACCAAGGTCCGGGGTGGTGGTCGGAACCAAGGTCCGGGGTGGCGGCCGGGACCAAGGTCCGGGGTGGGGGTCCGGACCAAGGTCCGGGGTGGCGGTCGGGACCAAGGTCCAGGGTGGCGGTCGGAACCAAGGTCCGAGGTGGTGGTTGGAACTAAGGTCCGGGGTGGCGGTCGGAACCAAGGTCCGGGGTGGCGGTCGGAACAAATGTCCGAGGTGGCGGTCAGATCCCAGGGTCCGATGTGGCAGTCGGAACCAAGGTCCGGTGTGGTGGTCGGAACCACGGTCCGGGGTGGCGGTCGGAACCAAGATCCGGGGTGCCGGTCGGAACAAAGGTCCGGGGTGGCGGTCGGAACCAAGGTCCTGGGTGGTGGTCGGAACCAAGGTCCGAGGTGGCGGTCGGAACCAAGGTCCGGGGTGGCGGTCGGGACCAAGGTCCGGGGTGGCGGTCGGGACCAAGGTCCGGGGTGTGGTCGGAACCAAGGTCCGGGGTGGCGGTCGGAATCAAGGTACGGGGTAGCGTTCTGAGCCAAGGTCCGAGGTGGTGGACGGAACCAAGATCCGGGGTGCCGGTCGGAACCAAGGTCCGGGGTGGCGGTCGGAACCAAGGTCCGGGGTGGTGGTCGGAACCAAGATCCGGGGTGCCGGTCGGAACCAAGGTCCGGGGTGGCGGTCGGAACCAAGGTCCGGGATGGCGGTCGGAACAAAGGTGGAGGTGGCGGTCAGAACCAAGGTCCGAGGTGGCGGTCGGAACTAAGGTCCAGGGTGGCGGTCAGTACTAAGGTCCGTGGGGGCAGTTGATACCACGGTCCGGCATGCAGGTCGGAACAAAGATCAGGGGTGGCGGTCGGAACCAAGGATCGGGGTGGCGGTCCGAACCCAGGTCCAGGCTGGCGGTCGGAAACAAGGTCCGGGGTGGCGGTCGGAACCAAGGTCCGGGGTGGCGGTCGGAACCAAGATCCGGGGTGGCGGTCGGAACCAAGGTCCGGGGTGGCGGTCCGAACCAAGGTCCGGGCTGGCGGTCGGAACCAAGGTCCGGGGTGGCGGTCGGAACCAAGGTCCGGGGTGGCGGTCGGAACCAAGGTCCGGGGTGGCGGTCGGAACCAAGGTCCGGGCTGGCGGTCGGAACCAAGGTCCGGGGTGGCGGTCGGAACCATGGTCCGGGGTGGCGGTCGGAACCAAGGTCCGGGGTGGCGGTCGGAACCAAGGTCCGGGGTGGCGGTCGGAACCAAGGTCCGGGGTGGCGGTCGGAAACAAGGTCCGGGGTGGCGGTCGGAACCAACGTCCGGGGTGGCGGTCGGAACCAACGTCCGGGGTGGCGGTCGGAACCAAGGTCCGGCGTGGCGGTCGGAACCAAGGTCCGGGGTACCGTTCTGAGCCCAGGTCCGAGGTGGTGGACTGAACCAAGATCCGGGGTGCCGGTCGGAACCAAGGTCCGTGGTGGCGGTCGGAACCAAGGTCCTGGGTGGTGGCCGGAACCAAGGTCCGGGGTGGCGGTCGGAACCAAGGTCCGGGGTGGCGGTCGGAACTAAGGTCCGTGGTGGCGGTCGGAACCAAGGTCCGGGGGGGCAGTCGATACCACAGTCCGGCGTGGCGGTCGGAACCAAGGTCCTGGCTGGCGGTCGGAACCAAGGTCCGAGGTGGCGGTCGGAACCAATGTCCAGTGTGGTGGTCAGATCTCAAGGTCCGGGGTGGCGGTCGGACCCAATGTCCGGGGTGGCGGTCGGAACCAAGGTCCGGTGTGCCGGTCGGAAAAAAGGTCCAGGATGGCGGTCGGAACCACGGTCTGGGCTAGCGGTTGGAACCAAGGTCCGGGGTGGCGGTCGCAAACAAGGTACGGGGTAGCGTTCTGAGCCAAGGTCCGAGGTGCCGGTCGGAACAAAGATCCGGGGTGCCGGTCGGAACAAAGGTCCGGGGTGGCGGTCGGAACCAAGGTCCTGGGTGGTGGCCGGAACCAAGGTCCCGGGTGGTGGTCGGAACCAAGGTCCGAGGTGGCGGTCGGAATCAAGGTCCGGGGTGGCGGTCGGGACCAAGGTCCGGGGTGGTGGTCGGAACCAAGGTCCGGGGAGGCGGACGGAACCAAGGTCCGGGGGAGCAGTTGATACCACGGTCCGGCGTGCCGGTCGGAACAAAGATCAGGGGGAAGGGTCGGAACCAAGGATCGGGGTGGCGGTCCGAACCAAGGTCCACGCTGGCGGTAGGAACCAAGATCCGGGGTGGCGGTCGGAACCAAAGTCCGGTTCGCATTCGGAACAAAGGTCCAGCGTGGCGGTCGGAACCAAGATCCGAGGTGGCGGTCGGAACAAAGGTCCGGGGTGGTGGTCGGAACCAAGGTCCGGGGTGGCGGTCCGAACCAAGGTCCGGGCCGGCGGCCGGAACCGAGGTCCTGGGTGGTGGCCGGAACCAAGGTCCGGGGTGGCGGTCGGAACCAAGGTCCGGGGTGGCGGTCGGAACAAAGGTGGAGGTGGCGGTCAGAACTAAGGTCCGAGGTGGCGGTCGGAACTAAGGTCCGGGGTGGCGGTCGGAGCCAAGGTCCGGGGGGGCAGTCGATACCACGGTCCGGCGTGGCGGTCGGAACCAAGTTCCTGGCTGGCGGTCGGAACCAAGGTCCGAGGTGGCGGTCGGAAACAAGGTCCGGGATGGCGGTCGGAACCAAGGTCCGGGATGGCGGTCGGAACCAAGGTCCGGGGTGGTGGTCGGATCCAAGGTCCGGTGTGGGGGTCGGAACCAATGTCCGGAGTAGCATTCATAACCAAGGTCCGAGGTGGCGGTCGGAACCAAGGTCTGGGGTGGCGGTCGGAACCAAGGTCCGGGGTGGCGGTCGGAACCAATGTCCGGGGTGATGGTCGGAACCAAGGTCCGGGGGTGCGGTCGGAACCAAGGTCCGGGGTGACGGTCGCAACCATGGTCCGGGGTGGCGGTCGGAACCAAGGTCCGGGGTGGAGGTCGGAACCAACGTCCGGGGTGGCGGCCGGAACCAACGTCCGGGGTGGCGGTCGGAAACAAGGTCCGGGGTGGTGGTTGGAACCAAGGTCCGGGGAGGTGGACGGAACCAAGGTCCGGGGGGGCAGTTGATACCACGGTACGGCGTGCCGGTCAGAACAAAGATCAGGGGTAGCGGTCGGAACCAAGGATCAGGGTGGCGGTCCGAACCAAGGTCCAGGCTGGCGGTCAGAACCAAGATCCGGGGTGGCGGTCGGAACCAAAGTCCGGGTTTGCATTCGGAACAAAGGTCCGGCGTGGCGGTCGGAACCAAGGTCCGATGTGGCGGTCGGAACCAAGGTCCGGGGTGGCGGTCGGAACCAAGGTCCGGGGTGGCGGTCGGAACCAAGGTCCGGGGTGGCGGTCGGAACCAAGGACCGGGGTGGCAGTCCGAACCAAGGTCCGGGCTGGCGGTCGGAACCAAGATCCTGGGTGGTGGACGGAACCAAGGTCCGGGGTGGCGGTCAGAACCAAGGTCCAGGGTGGCGGTCCGAACAAAGGTGGAGGTGGCGGTCAGAACCAAGGTCCGAGGTGGCGGTCGGAACTAAGGTCCGGGGTGGCGGTCGGAGCCAAGGTCCGGGGGGGCAGTCGATACCACGGTCCGGCGTGGCGGTCGGAACCAAGTTCCTGGCTGGCGGTCGGAACGAAGGTCCGAGGTGGCGGTCGGAAACAAGGTCCGGGATGGCGGTCGTAACCAAGGTCCGGGGTGGCGGTCGGAACCAAGGACCGGGGTGGCGGTCGGAACCAAGGTCCGGGAAGGTGGTCGATAGCACGGTCCGGCGTGGCTGTCGGAACCATGGTCCGGGGTGGCGGTCGGAACCAAGGATCGGGGAGGCGGTCTGAACCAAGTTCCTGGCTGGCGGTTGGAACCAAGATCCGGGCTGGCAGTCGGAACCAATGTCAGGGGTGGCGGTCGGAACCACGTTCCGGGGTGGCGGTCGGAACCAAGGTCCGGGGGGGCAGTCGGATCCAAGGTCCGGGGATGCGGTCGGAACCAAGGTCCGGGGTGGCATTCGGAATGAAGGTCCGGGGTGGCGGTCGGAACCAAGGTCCGGAGTGGCGGTCGGAAACAAGGTCCGGGGTGGCGGTCGGAAACAAGGTCCGGGGTGGCGGTCGGAACCAAGGTCCGGAGTGGCGGTCAGAATCAAGGTCCGGGGTGGCTGTCGGAACCAAGGTCCGGGGTGGCGGTCCAAACCAAGGTCCGGGCTGGCGGTCGGAACCAAGGTCCGGGGTGGCAGTCGGAACCAAGGTCCGGGGTGGCAGTCGGAACCAAGGTCCGGGGTGGCGGTCGGAAACAAAGTCCGAGGTGGCGGTCGGAATCAAGGTCCGGGATGGCGGTCGGAACCATGGTCCGAGGTGGCGGTCGGAACCCAGGTCCAGGGTAATGGTCAGATCTCAAGTTCCGGGGTGGCGGTCGGAACCAATGTCCGGGGTGGCGTTCGGAACCAAGGTCCGGTGTGCCGGTCGGGAAAAAGGTCCAGGATGGTGGTCGGAACCACGGTCTGGGCTAGCGGTTGGAACCAAGGTCCGAGGTGGCGATCGGAACCAACGACCGGGGTGGCGGTCGGAACCAAGGTCCGGAGTGGCGTTCGGAACCAAAGTCTGGGGTGGCGGTCGGAACCAAGGTCCGGGGTGGCGGTCGGAACCAAGGTCCAAAGTGGCGGTCGAAACCAAGGTCTGCGGTGGCGTTCATAACCAAGGTCCGGGGTGGCAGTCGAAACCAAGGTCTGGGGTGGCGGTCGGAACCAAGGTCCGGGGTGGCGGTCGGAACCAAGGTCCGGGGTGGCGGTCGGAACCAAGGTCCGGGGTGGCGGTCGGAACCAAGGTCCGGGAAGGCGGTCGGAACCAAGGTCCGGGAAGGCGGTCGATAGCACGGTCCGGCGTGGCTGTCAGAAACAAGGTCCGGGGTGGTGGTCGGAACCAAGGATCGGGGAGGCGGTCTGAACCAAGTTCCTGGCTGGCGGTTGGAACCAAGATCCGGGTGGCGGTCGGAACCAAAGTCCAGGGTAGCGTTCGTAACAAAGGTCCGGCGTGGCGGTCGGAACCAAGGTCCCGGCTGGCGGTCGGAACCAAGGTACGGGGTCGCGGTCGGAAAAAATGTCAAGGATGGCGGTCGGAACCACGTTCCGGGGTGTCGGTCGGAACCAAGGTCCTGGGTGGCGGTCGGAACAAAGTTCCGGGGTGGCGGTCGGAACCTATGTCCGAGGTGGCGGTCAGATCCCAAGGTCCGGTGTGGCGGTTGGAACCAAGGTCCGGTGTGGCGGTCGGAACCAAGGTCCGGTGTGGCGGTCGGAACCAAGGTCCGGTGTGACCGGTCGGAACCAAGGTCCGGGGTGGCGGTCGGAACCAAGGTCCGGGGTGGCGGTCGGAACCAAGGTCCGGGGTGGCGGTCGGAACCAAGGTCCGGGGTGGCGGTCGGAACCAAGGTCCTGGGTTGTGGTCGGAACCAAGGTCCGGGGTGGGGGTCGGAACAAAGGTGGAGATGGCGGTCAGAACCAAGGTCCGAGGTGGCAGTCAGAACTAAGGTCCGGGGTGGCAGTCGGTACCAAGGTCCGGGGGGGCAGTCGATACCACGGTCCGGCGTGGCGGTCGGAACCAAGGTCCGGGGTGGCGGTCGGAACCAAGTATCGGGGTGGCGGTCCGAACCAACGTCCTGGCTGGCGGTCGGAACCAAGATCCGGGGTGGCGGTCGGAACCAAAGTCCGGGTTCACGTTTGGAACAAAGGTCCGGCGTGGCAGTCGGAACCAACGTCCGTAGTGGTGGTCGGACCCAAGGTCCGGGGTGGCGGTCGGAACCAAGATCCGGGGTGGCTGTCGGAACCAAGATCCGGGGTGGCGGTCCAAACCAAGGTCCGGGCTGGCGGTCTGAACCAAGGTCCGGGGTGGCGGTCGGAACCAAGGTCCTGGGTGGTGGCCGGAACCAAGGTCCTGGGTGGTGCTCGGAACCAAGGTCCGAGGTGGCGGTCGGAACCAAGGCCCGGGCTGGTGGTCGGAGCCAAGGTCCGGGGTGGCGGTCGGGACCAAGGTCCGGGGTGGCGGTCGGAACCAAGGTCCGAGGTGGTGGTCGGAACAAAGGTCCGGGGTGGCGGACGGAACCAAGGTCCGGGGTGGCGGTCGGAACCTATGTCCGAGGTGGCGGTCAGATCCCAAGGTCCGATGTGGCGGTCGGAACCAAGGTCCGGTGTGGCGGTCGGAACCAAGGTCCGGTGTGGCGGTCGGAACCAAGGTCCGGGGTGGCGGTCGGAACCAAGGTCCGGGGTGGCGGTCGGAACCAAGGTCCGGGGTGGTGGTCGGGTCCAAGGTCCAGTGTGGGGGTCGGAACCAATGTCCGGAGTAGCATTCATAACCAAGGTCCGAGGTGGCGGTCGGAACCAAGGTCCGGGGTGGCGGTCGGAACCAAGGTCCGGGGTGGCGGTCGGAACCAATGTCCAGGGTGGTGGTCGGAACCAAGGTCCGGGGGTGCGGTCGGAACCAAGGTCCGGGGTGACGGTCGGAACCATGGTCCGGGGTGGCGGTCGGAACCAAGGTCCGGGGGATGGTCGCAACCAAGGTCCGTGGTGGCGGTCGGAACCAAGGTCCGGGATGGCGGTCGGAACCAAGGTCAGGGGTGACGGTCGGAACCAAGGTCCGGGATGACGGTCGGAACCAAGGTCCGGGGTGGCTGTCGGAAACAAGGTCCGCGGGGGCGGTTGATACCAAGGTCCGGCGTGGCGGTCGGAACCAAGGTCCGGGGTGGCGGTCGGAACCAAGGTCCGGGGTGGCGGTCGGAACCAAGGTCCGAGGTGGTGGTCGGATCCAAGGTCCGGTGTGGGGGTCGGAACCAATGTCCGGAGTAGCATTCATAACGAAGGTCCGAGGTGGCGGTCGGAACCAAGGTCCGGGGTGGCGGTCGGAACCAAGGTCCGGGGTGGCGGTCGGAACCAATGTCCAGGGTGGTGGTCGGAACCAAGGTCCGGGGGTGCGGTCGGAACCAAGGTCCGGGGTGACGGTCGGAACCATGGTCCGGGGTGGCGGTCGGAAACAAGGTCCGGTGGATGGTCGCAACCAAGGTCCGTGGTGGCGGTCGGAACCAAGGTCCGGGGTGGCGGTCGGAACCAAGGTCAGGGGTGGCGGTCGGAACCAAGGTCCGGGATGACGGTCGGAACAAAGGTCCAAGGTGGCGGTCGGAACCAAGGTCCGGGGTGGCGGTCGGAAACAAGGTCCGCGGGGGCGGTTGATACCAAGGTCCGGCGTGGCGTTCGGAACCAAGGTCTGGGGTGGCGGTCGGAACCAAGGTCCGGGGTGGCGGTCGGAACCAAGGTCCGGCGGACCGGTCGATACCAAGGTCCGGCGTGGCGGTCGGAACCGAGGTCCGGGTTGGCGGTCGGAACCATGGTCCGGGGTGGCGGTCGGCACCAAGGTCATGGGTCCCGGTCGGAACCAAGGTCCAGGGGGGCGGTCGGAACCAAGGTCCGGGGTGGCGGTCGGAACCAAGGTCCAGGGTGGCGTTCGGAACCAAGGTCCGGGGGGCCGTCGGAACCAAGGTCCGGCGTGGAGGTCGGAACCAATTTCCGGGGTGGCGGTCGGATCCAAGGACCGGGGTGGCGGTCGGATCCAAGGACCGGGGTCGCGGTCCGAACAAAGGTCCGGGCTGGTGGTCAGAACCAAGGCCCAGGATGGCGGTCGGAACCACGGTCTGGGCTAGCGGTTGGAACCAATGTCCGGGGTGGCGGTCGCAAACAAGGTCCGGGGTAGCGTTCTGAGCCAAGGTCCGAGGTGGTGGACGGAACCAAGATCCGGGGTGCCGGTCGGGACAAAGGTCCGGGGTGGCGGTCGGAACCAAGGTCCTGGGTGGTGGCCGGAAACAAGGTCCTGGGTGGTGGTCGGAACCAAGGTCCGAGGTGGCGGTCGGAACCAAGGTCCGGGGTGGTGGTCGGAACCAAGGACGGGGTGGCGGTTGGGACCAAGGTCCGGGGTGGGGGTCAGGACCAAGGTCCGGGGTGGCAGTCGGGACCAAGGTCCGGGGTGGCGGTCGGAACCAAGGTCCGAGGTGGTGGTCGGAACCAAGGTCCGGGTGGCGGTCGGAACCAAGGTCCGGGGTGGCGGTCGGAACCAATGTCCGAGGTGGTGGTCAGATCCCAGGGTCCGATGTGGCAGTCGGAACCAAGGTCCGGTGTGGCGGTCGGAACCACGGTCCGGGGTGGCGGTCGGAACCAAGGTCCGGGGTGGCAGTCGGAACCAAGGTCCGGGGTGGCAGTCGGAACCAAGGTCCGGGGTGGCGGTCGGAAACAAAGTCCGAGGTGGCGGTCGGAATCAAGGTCCGGGATGGCGGTCGGAACCATGGTCCGAGGTGGCGGTCGGAACCAAGGTCCAGGGTAATGGTCAGATCTCAAGTTCCGGGGTGGCGGTCGGAACCAATGTCCGGGGTGGCGTTCGGAACCAAGGTCCGGTGTGCCGGTCGGGAAAAAGGTCCAGGATGGTGGTCGGAACCACGGTCTGGGCTAGCGGTTGGAACCAAGGTCCGAGGTGGCGATCGGAACCAACGACCGGGGTGGCGGTCGGAACCAAGGTCCGGAGTGGCGTTCGGAACCAAAGTCTGGGGTGGCGGTCGGAACCAAGGTCCGGGGTGGCGGTCGGAACCAAGGTCCAAAGTGGCGGTCGAAACCAAGGTCTGCGGTGGCGTTCATAACCAAGGTCCGGGGTGGCAGTCGAAACCAAGGTCTGGGGTGGCGGTCGGAACCAAGGTCCGGGGTGGCGGTCGGAACCAAGGTCCGGGGTGGCGGTCGGAACCAAGGTCCGGGGTGGCGGTCGGAACCAAGGTCCGGGAAGGCGGTCGGAACCAAGGTCCGGGAAGGCGGTCGATAGCACGGTCCGGCGTGGCTGTCAGAAACAAGGTCCGGGGTGGTGGTCGGAACCAAGGATCGGGGAGGCGGTCTGAACCAAGTTCCTGGCTGGCGGTTGGAACCAAGATCCGGGGTGGCGGTCGGAACCAAAGTCCAGGGTAGCGTTCGTAACAAAGGTCCGGCGTGGCGGTCGGAACCCAGGTCCCGGCTGGCGGTCGGAACCAAGGTACGGGGTCGCGGTCGGAAAAAATGTCAAGGATGGCGGTCGGAACCACGTTCCGGGGTGTCGGTCGGAACCAAGGTCCTGGGTGGCGGTCGGAACAAAGTTCCGGGGTGGCGGTCGGAACCTATGTCCGAGGTGGCGGTCAGATCCCAAGGTCCGGTGTGGCGGTTGGAACCAAGGTCCGGTGTGGCGGTCGGAACCAAGGTCCGGTGTGGCGGTCGGAACCATGGTCCGGTGTGGCAGTCGGAACCAAGGTCCGGGGTGGCGGTCGGAACCAAGGTCGGGGGTGGCGGTCGGAACCAAGGTCCGGGGTGGCGGTCGGAACCAAGGTCCGGGGTGGCGGTCGGAACCAAGGTCCTGGGTTGTGGTCGGAACCAAGGTCCGGGGTGGGGGTCGGAACAAAGGTGGAGGTGGCGGTCAGAACCAAGGTCCGAGGTGGCAGTCAGAACTAAGGTCCGGGGTGGCAGTCGGTACCAAGGTCCGGGGGGGCAGTCGATACCACGGTCCGGCGTGGCGGTCGGAACCAAGGTCCGGGGTGGCGGTCGGAACCAAGTATCGGGGTGGCGGTCCGAACCAAGGTCCTGGCTGGCGGTCGGAACCAAGATCCGGGGTGGCGGTCGGAACCAAAGTCCGGGTTCACGTTTGGAACAAAGGTCCGGCGTGGCGGTCGGAACCAACGTCCGTAGTGGTGGTCGGACCCAAGGTCCGGGGTGGCGGTCGGAACCAAGATCCGGGGTGGCTGTCGGAACCAAGATCCGGGGTGGCGCTCCAAACCAAGGTCCGGGCTGGCGGTCTGAACCAAGGTCCGGGGTGGCGGTCGGAACCAAGGTCCTGGGTGGTGGCCGGAATCAAGGTCCTGGGTGGTGCTCGGAACCAAGGTCCGAGGTGGCGGTCGGAACCAAGGTCCGGGCTGGTGGTCGGAGCCAAGGTCCGGGGTGGCGGTCGGGACCAAGGTCCGGGGTGGCGGTCGGAACCAAGGTCCGAGGTGGTGGTCGGAACAAAGGTCCGGGGTGGCGGACGGAACCAAGGTCCGGGGTGGCGGTCGGAACCTATGTCCGAGGTGGCGGTCAGATCCCAAGGTCCGATGTGGCGGTCGGAACCAAGGTCCGGTGTGGCGGTCGGAACCAAGGTCCGGTGTGGCGGTCGGAACCAAGGTCCGGGGTGGCGGTCGGAACCAAGGTCCGGGGTGGCGGTCGGAACCAAGGTCCGGGGTGGTGGTCGGATCCAAGGTCCGGTGTGGGGGTCGGAACCAATGTCCGGAGTAGCATTCATAACCAAGGTCCGAGGTGGCGGTCGGAACCAAGGTCCGGGGTGGCGGTCGGAACCAAGGTCCGGGGTGGCGGTCGGAACCAATGTCCAGGGTGGTGGTCGGAACCAAGGTCCGGGGGTGCGGTCGCAACCAAGGTCCGGGGTGACGGTCGGAACCATGGTCCGGGGTGGCGTTCGGAACCAAGGTCCGGGGGATGGTCGCAACCAAGGTCCGTGGTGGCGATCGGAACCAAGGTCCGGGATGGCGGTCGGAACCAAGGTCAGGGGTGACGGTCGGAACCAAGGTCCGGGATGACGGTCGGAACAAAGGTCCAAGGTGGCGGTCGGAACCAAGGTCCGGGGTGGCGGTCGGAAACAAGGTCCGCGGGGGCGGTTGATACCAAGGTCCGGCGTGGCGGTCGGAACCAAGGTCCGGGGTGGCGGTCGGAACCAAGGTCCGGGGTGGCGGTCGGAACCAAGGTCCGAGGTGGTGGTCGGATCCAAGGTCCGGTGTGGGGGTCGGAACCAATGTCCGGAGTAGCATTCATAACGAAGGTCCGAGGTGGCGGTCGGAACCAAGGTCCGGGGTGGCGGTCGGAACCAAGGTCCGGGGTGGCGGTCGGAACCAATGTCCGGGAAGGCGGTCGGAACCAAGGTCCGGGAAGGCGGTCGATAGCACGGTCCGGCGTGGCTGTCAGAAACAAGGTCCGGGGTGGTGGTCGGAACCAAGGATCGGGGAGGCGGTCTGAACCAAGTTCCTGGCTGGCGGTTGGAACCAAGATCCGTGGTGGCGGTCGGAACCAAAGTCCAGGGTAGCGTTCGTAACAAAGGTCCGGCGTGGCGGTCGGAACCAAGGTCCCGGCTGGCGGTCGGAACCAAGGTACGGGGTCGCGGTCGGAAAAAATGTCAAGGATGGCGGTCGGAACCACGTTCCGGGGTGTCGGTCGGAACCAAGGTCCTGGGTGGCGGTCGGAACAAAGTTCCGGGGTGGCGGTCGGAACCTATGTCCGAGGTGGCGGTCAGATCCCAAGGTCCTGTGTGGCGGTTGGAACCAAGGTCCGGTGTGGCGGTCGGAACCAAGGTCCGGTGTGGCGGTCGGAACCATGGTCCGGTGTGGCAGTCGGAACCAAGGTCCGGGGTGGCGGTCGGAACCAAGGTCGGGGGTGGCGGTCGGAACCAAGGTCCGGGGTGGCGGTCGGAACCAAGGTCCGGGGTGGCGGTCGGAACCAAGGTCCTGGGTTGTGGTCGGAACCAAGGTCCGGGGTGGGGGTCGGAACAAAGGTGGAGGTGGCGGTCAGAACCAAGGTCCGAGGTGGCAGTCAGAACTAAGGTCCGGGGTGGCAGTCGGTACCAAGGTCCGGGGGGGCAGTCGATACCACGGTCCGGCGTGGCGGTCGGAACCAAGGTCCGGGGTGGCGGTCGGAACCAAGTATCAGGGTGGCGGTCCGAACCAAGGTCCTGGCTGGCGGTCGGAACCAAGATCCGGGGTGGCGGTCGGAACCAAAGTCCGGGTTCACGTTTGGAACAAAGGTCCGGCGTGGCGGTCGGAACCAACGTCCGTAGTGGTGGTCGGACCCAAGGTCCGGGGTGGCGGTCGGAACCAAGATCCGGGGTGGCTGTCGGAACCAAGATCCGGGGTGGCGGTCCAAACCAAGGTCCGGGCTGGCGGTCTGAACCAAGGTCCGGGGTGGCGGTCGGAACCAAGGTCCTCGGTGGTGGCCGGAATCAAGGTCCTGGGTGGTGCTCGGAACCAAGGTCCGAGGTGGCGGTCGGAACCAAGGTCCGGGCTGGTGGTCGGAGCCAAGGTCCGGGGTGGCGGTCGGGACCAAGGTCCGGGGTGGCGGTCGGAACCAAGGTCCGAGGTGGTGGTCGGAACAAAGGTCCGGGGTGGCGGACGGAACCAAGGTCCGGGGTGGCGGTCGGAACCTATGTCCGAGGTGGCGGTCAGATCCCAAGGTCCGATGTGGCGGTCGGAACCAAGGTCCGGTGTGGCGGTCGGAACCAAGGTCCGGTGTGGCGGTCGGAACCAAGGTCCGGGGTGGCGGTCGGAACCAAGGTCCGGGGTGGCGGTCGGAACCAAGGTCCGGGGTGGTGGTCGGATCCAAGGTCCGGTGTGGGGGTCGGAACCAATGTCCGGAGTAGCATTCATAACCAAGGTCCGAGGTGGCAGTCGGAACCAAGGTCCGGGGTGGCGGTCGGAACCAAGGTCCGGGGTGGCGGTCGGAACCAATGTCCAGGGTGGTGGTCGGAACCAAGGTCCGGGGGTGCGGTCGCAACCAAGGTCCGGGGTGACGGTCGGAACCATGGTCCGGGGTGGCGTTCGGAACCAAGGTCCGGGGGATGGTCGCAACCAAGGTCCGTGGTGGCGATCGGAACCAAGGTCCGGGATGGCGGTCGGAACCAAGGTCAGGGGTGACGGTCGGAACCAAGGTCCGGGATGACGGTCGGAACAAAGGTCCAAGGTGGCGGTCGGAACCAAGGTCCGGGGTGGCGGTCGGAAACAAGGTCCGCGGGGGCGGTTGATACCAAGGTCCGGCGTGGCGGTCGGAACCAAGGTCCGGGGTGGCGGTCGGAACCAAGGTCCGGGGTGGCGGTCGGAACCAAGGTCCGAGGTGGTGGTCGGATCCAAGGTCCGGTGTGGGGGTCGGAACCAATGTCCGGAGTAGCATTCATAACGAAGGTCCGAGGTGGCGGTCGGAACCAAGGTCCGGGGTGGCGGTCGGAACCAAGGTCCGGGGTGGCGGTCGGAACCAATGTCCAGGGTGGTGGTCGGAACCAAGGTCCGGGGGTGCGGTCGGAACCAAGGTCCGGGGTGACGGTCGGAACCATGGTCCGGGGTGGCGGTCGGAACCAAGGTCCGGGGGATGGTCGCAACCAAGGTCCGTGGTGGCGGTCGGAACCAAGGTCCGGGGTGGCGGTCGGAACAAAGGTCAGGGGTGGCGGTCGGAACCAAGGTCCGGGATGACGGTCGGAACAAAGGTCCAAGGTGGCGGTCGGAACCAAGGTCCGGGGTGGCGGTCGGAAACAAGGTCCGCGGGGGCGGTTGATACCAAGGTCCGGCGTGGCGGTCGGAACCAAGGTCTGGGGTGGCGGTCGGAACCAAGGTCCGGGGTGGCGGTCGGAACCAAGGTCCGGCGGACCGGTCGATACCAAGGTCCGGCGTGGCGGTCGGAACCGAGGTCCGGGTTGGCGGTCGGAACCATGGTCCGGGGTGGCGGTCGGCACCAAGGTCATAGGTCCCGGTCGGAACCAAGGTCCAGGGGGGCGGTCGGAACCAAGGTCCGGGGTGGCGGTCGGAACCAAGGTCCAGGGTGGCGTTCGGAACCAAGGTCCGGGGGGCCGTCGGAACCAAGGTCCGGCGTGGAGGTCGGAACCAATTTCCGGGGTGGCGGTCGGATCCAAGGACCGGGGTGGCGGTCGGATCCAAGGACCGGGGTCGCGGTCCGAACAAAGGTCCGGGCTGGTGGTCAGAACCAAGGCCCAGGATGGCGGTCGGAACCACGGTCTGGGCTAGCGGTTGGAACCAATGTCCGGGGTGGCGGTCGCAAACAAGGTCCGGGGTAGCGTTCTGAGCCAAGGTCCGAGGTGGTGGACGGAACCAAGATCCGGGGTGCCGGTCGGGACAAAGGTCCGGGGTGGCGGTCGGAACCAAGGTCCTGGGTGGTGGCCGGAAACAAGGTCCTGGGTGGTGGTCGGAACCAAGGTCCGAGGTGGCGGTCGGAACCAAGGTCCGGGGTGGTGGTCGGAACGAAGGACGGGGTGGCGGTTGGGACCAAGGTCCGGGGTGGGGGTCAGGACCAAGGTCCGGGGTGGCAGTCGGGACCAAGGTCCGGGGTGGCGGTCGGAACCAAGGTCCGAGGTGGTGGTCGGAACCAAGGTCTGGGTGGCGGTCGGAACCAAGGTCCGGGGTGGCGGTCGGAACCAATGTCCGAGGTGGTGGTCAGATCCCAGGGTCCGATGTGGCAGTCGGAACCAAGGTCCGGTGTGGCGGTCGGAACCACGGTCCGGGGTGGCGGTCGGAACCAAGATCCGGGGTGCCGGTCGGAACAAAGGTCCGGGGTGGCGGTCGGAACCAAGGTCCTGGGTGGTGGTCGGAACCAAGGTCCGAGGTGGCGGTCGGAACCAAGGTCCGGGGTGGCGGTCGGGACCAAGGTCCGGGGTGGCGGTCGGGACCAAGGTCCGGGGTGTGGTCGGAACCAAGGTCCGGGGTGGCGGTCGGAATCAAGGTACGGGGTAGCGTTCTGAGCCAAGGTCCGAGGTGGTGGACGGAACCAAGATCCGGGGTGCCGGTCGGAACCAAGGTCCGGGGTGGCGGTCGGAACCAAGGTCCGGGGTGGTGGTCGGTACTAAGGTCCGTGGGGGCAGTTGATACCACGGTCCGGCATGCCGGTCGGAACAAAGATCAGGGGTGGCGGTCGGAACCAAGGATCAGGGTGGTGGTCCGAACCAAGGTCCAGATTGGCGGTCGGAACCAAGATCCGGGGTGGCGGTCGGAACCAACGTCCGGGTTTGCATTCGGAACAAAGGTCCGGCCTGGCGATCGGAACCAAGGTCCGAGGTGGCGGTCGGAACCAAGGTCCGGGGTGCCGGTCGGAACCAAGATCCGGGGTGGCGGTTGGAACCAAGGTCCGGGGTGGTGGTCTGTACTAAGGTCCGTGGGGGCAGTTGATACCACGGTCCGGCATGCCGGTCGGAACAAAGATATGGGGTGGCGGTCGGAACCAAGGATCAGGGTGGTGGTCCGAACCAAGGTCCAGATTGGCGGTCGGAACCAAGATCCGGGGTGGCGGTCGGAACCAACGTCCGGGTTTGCATTCGGAACAAATGTCCGGCCTGGCGGTCGGAACCAAGGTCCGAGGTGGCGGTCGGAACCAAGGTCCGGGGTGGCGGTCGGAACCAAGATCCGGGGTGGCGGTCGGAACCAAGGTCCGGGGTGGCGGTCCGAACCAAGGTCCGGGCTGGCGGTCGGAACCAAGGTCCGGGGTGGCGGTCGGAACCAAGGTCCGGGGTGGCGGTCGGAACCAAGGTCCGGGGTGGCGGTCGGAATCAAGGTCCGGGGTGGCGGTCGGAACCAAGGTCCGGGGTGGCGGTCCAAACCAACGTCCGGGGTGGCGGTCGGAACCAAGGTCCGGCGTGGCGGTCTGAACCAAGGTCCGGGGTACCGTTCTGAGCCCAGGTCCGAGGTGGTGGACGGAACCAAAATCCGGGGTGCCGGTCGGAACCAAGGTCCGGGGTGGCGGTCGGAACTAAGGTCCGGGGTGGCGGTCGGAACCAAGGTCCGGGGGGGCAGTCGATACCACGGTCCGGCGTGGCGGTCGGAACCAAGGTCCTGGCTGGCGGTCGGAACCAAGGTCCGAGGTGGCGGTCGGAACCAATGTCCAGGGTGGTGGTCAGATCACAAGGTCCGGGGTGGCGGTCGGACCCAATGTCCGGGGTGGCGGTCGGAACCAAGGTCCGGTGTGCCGGTCGGAATAAAGGTCCAGGATGGCGGTCGGAACCACGGACTGGCCTAGCGGTCGGAACCAAGGTCCTGGGTGGTGGCCGGAACCAAGGTCCGGGGTGGCGGTCGGAACCAAGGTCCGGGGTGGCGGTCGGAACTAAGGTCCGGGGTGGCGGTCGGAACCAAGGTCCGGGGGGGCAGTCGATACCACGGTCCGGCGTGGCGGTCGGAACCAAGGTCCTGGCTGGCGGTCGGAACCAAGGTCCGAGGTGGCGGTCGGAACCAATGTCCAGGGTGGTGGTCAGATCACAAGGTCCGGGGTGGCGGTCGGACCCAATGTCCGGGGTGGCGGTCTGAAACAAGGTCCGGTGTGCCGGTCGGAAAAAAGGTCCAGGATGGCGGTCGGAACCACGGACTGGCCTAGCGGTTGGAACCAAGGTCGGGGGTAGCGGTCGCAAACAAGGTACGGGGTAGTGTTCTGAGCCAAGGTCCGAGGTGCCGGTCGGAACAAAGATCCGGGGTGCCGGTCGGAACAAAGGTCCGGGGTGGCGGTCGGAACCAAGGTCCTGGGTGGTGGCCGGAACCAAGGTCCTGGGTGGTGGTCGGAACCAAGGTCCGAGGTGGCGTTCGGAACCAAGGTCCGGGGTGGTGGTCGGAACCAAGGTCCGGGGTGGCGGTCGGGACCAAGGTCCGGGGTGGTGGTCGGAACCAAGGTCCGGGGAGGCGGACGGAACCAAGGTCCGGGGGGGGCAGTTGATACCACGGTCCGGCGTGCCGGTCGGAACAAAGATCAGGGGTAGCGGTCGGAACCAAGGATCGGGGTGGCGGTCTGAACCAAGGTCCAGGCTGGCGGTCGGAACCAAGATCCGGGGTGGCGGTCGGAAACAAAGTCCGGGTTCGCATTCGGAACAAAGGTCCGGCGTGGCGGTCGGAACCAAGGTCCGAGGTGGCGGTCGGAACCAAGGTCCGGGGTGGCGGTCGGAACCAAGGTCCGGGATGGCGGTCCGAACCAAGGTCCGGGCTGGCGTTCGGAACCAAGGTCCTGGGTGGTGGCCGGAACCAAGGTCCGGGGTGGCGGTCGGAACCAAGGTCCAGGGTGGCGGTCGGAACAAAGGTGGAGGTGGCGGTCAGAACCAAGGTCCGAGGTGGCGGTCGGAACTAAGGTCCGGGGTGGCGGTCGGAGCCAAGGTCCGTGGGGGCAGTTGATACCACGGTCCGGCATGCCGGTCGGAACAAAGATCAGGGGTGGCGGTCGGAACCAAGGATCGGGGTGGCGGTCCGAACCAAGGTCCAGGCTGGCGGTCGGAACCAAGATCCGGGGTGGCGGTCGGAACCAACGTCCGGGTTTGCATTCGGAACAAAGGTCCGGCCTGGCGGTCGGAACCAAGGTCCGGGGTGGCGGTCGGAACCTAGGTCCGGGGTGGCGGTCGGAACCAAGGTCCGGGGTGGCGGTCGGAACCAAGGTCCGGGGTGGCGATCGGAACCAAGGTCCGGGGTGGCGGTCGGAACCAAGGTCCGGGGTGGCGGTCGGAACCAAGGTCCGGGGTGGCGGTCGGAACCAAGGTCCGGGGTGGCGGTCCGAACCAACGTCCGGGGTGGCGGTCGGAACCAAGGTCCGGCGTGGCGGTCGGAACCAAGGTCCGGGGTACCGTCCTGAGCCCAGGTCCGAGGTGGTGGACGGAACCAAAATCCGGGGTGCCGGTCGGAACCAAGGTCCTGGGTGGTGGCCGGAACCAAGGTCCGGGGTGGCGGTCGGAACCAATGTCCGGGGTGGCGGTCGGAACTAAGGTCCGGTGTGGCGGTCGGAACCAAGGTCCGGGGGGGCAGTCGATACCACGGTCCGGCGTGGCGGTCGGAACCAAGGTCCTGGCTGGCGGTCGGAACCAAGGTCCGAGGTGGCGGTCGGAACCAATGTCCAGGGTGGTGGTCAGATCTCAAGGTCCGGGGTGGCGGTCGGACCCAATGTCCGGGGTGGCGGTCGAAACCAAGGTCCGGTGTGCCGGTCGGAATAAAGGTCCAGGATGGCGGTCGGAACCACGGACTGGGCTAGCGGTTGGAACCAAGGTCCGGGGTGGCGGTCGCAAACAAGGTACGGGGTAGCGTTCTGAGCCAAGGTCCGAGGTGCCGGTCGGAACAAAGATCCGGGGTGCCGGTCGGAACAAAGGTCCGGGGTGGAGGTCGGAACCAAGGTCCTGGGTGGTGGCCGGAACCAAGGTCCTGGGTGGTGGTCGGAACCAAGGTCCGAGGTGGCGTTCGGAACCAAGGTCCGGGGTGGTGGTCGGAACCAAGGTCCGGGGTGGCGGTCGGGACCAAGGTCCGGGGTGGTGGTCGGAACCAAGGTCCGGGGAGGCGGACGGAACCAAGGTCCGGGGGGGCAGTTGATACCACGGTCCGGCGTGCCGGTCGGAACAAAGATCAGGGGTAGCGGTCGGATCCAAGGATCGGGGTGGCGGTCCGAACCAAGGTCCAGGCTGGCGGTCGGAACCAAGATCCGGGGTGGCGGTCGGAAACAAAGTCCGGGTTCGCATTCGGAACAAAGGTCCGGCGTGGCGGTCGGAACCAAGGTCCGAGGTGGCGGTCGGAACCAAGGTCCGGGCTGGCGGTCGGAACCAAGGTCCTGGGTGGTGGCCGGAACCAAGGTCCGGGGTGGCGGTCGGAACCAAGGTCCGGGGTGGCGGTCGGAACAAAGGTGGAGGTGGCGGTCAGAACCAAGGTCCGAGGTGGCGGTCGGAACTATGGTCCGGGGTGGCGGTCGGAGCCAAGGTCCGGGGGGGCAGTCGATACCACGGTCCGGCGTGGCGGTCGGAACCAAGTTCCTGGCTGGCGGTCGGAACCAAGGTCCGAGGTGGCGGTCGGAAACAAGGTCCGGGATGGCGGTCGGAACCAAGGTCCGGGATGGCGGTCGGAACCAAGGTCCGAGGTGGCGGTCGGAACGAAGGTCCGGTGTGGCGGTCAGAACTGAAAGTCCGGGTGGCGGTCGCAACCAAGGTCCGGTGTGGGGGTCGGAACCAATGTCCGGAGTAGCATTCATAACCAAGGTCCGAGGTGGCGGTCGGAACCAAGGTCCGGGGTGGCGGTCGGAACCAAGGTCCGGGGTGACGGTCGGAACCATGGGCCGGGGTGGCGGTCAGAACCAAGGTCCGGGGTGGAGGTCGGAACCAACGTCCGGGGTGGCGGTCGGAACCAACGTCCGGGGTGGCGGTCGGAAACAAGGTCCGGGGTGGTGGTTGGAACCAAGGTCCGGGGAGGCAGATGGAACCAAGGTCCGGGGGGGCAGTTGATACCACGGTCCGGCGTGCCGGTCGGAACAAAGATCAGGGGTAGCGGTCGGAACCAAGGATCAGGGTGGCGGTCCGAACCAAGGTCCAGGCTGGCGGTCGGAACCAAGATCCGGGGTGGCGGTCGGAACCAAAGTCCGGGGTCGCATTCGGAACAAAGGTCCGGCGTGGCGGTCGGAACCAAGGTCCGAGGTGGCGGTCGGAACCAAGGTCCGGGGTGGCGGTCGGAACCAAGGTCCGGGATGGCGGTCCGAACCAAGGTCCGGGCTGGCGTTCGGAACCAAGGTCCTGGGTGGTGGCCGGAACCAAGGTCCGGGGTGGCGGTCGGAACCAAGGTCCAGGGTGGCGGTCGGAACAAAGGTGGAGGTGGCGGTCAGAACCAAGGTCCGAGGTGGCGGTCGGAACTAAGGTCCGGGGTGGCGGTCGGAGCCAAGGTCCGTGGGGGCAGTTGATACCACGGTCCGGCATGCCGGTCGGAACAAAGATCAGGGGTGGCGGTCGGAACCAAGGATCGGGGTGGCGGTCCGAACCAAGGTCCAGGCTGGCGGTCGGAACCAAGATCCGGGGTGGCGGTCGGAACCAACGTCCGGGTTTGCATTCGGAACAAAGGTCCGGCCTGGCGGTCGGAACCAAGGTCCGGGGTGGCGGTCGGAACCTAGGTCCGGGGTGGCGGTCGGAACCAAGGTCCGGGGTGGCGGTCGGAACCAAGGTCCGGGGTGGCGATCGGAACCAAGGTCCGGGGTGGCGGTCGGAACCAAGGTCCGGGGTGGCGGTCGGAACCAAGGTCCGGGGTGGCGGTCGGAACCAAGGTCCGGGGTGGCGGTCCGAACCAACGTCCGGGGTGGCGGTCGGAACCAAGGTCCGGCGTGGCGGTCGGAACCAAGGTCCGGGGTACCGTCCTGAGCCCAGGTCCGAGGTGGTGGACGGAACCAAAATCCGGGGTGCCGGTCGGAACCAAGGTCCTGGGTGGTGGCCGGAACCAAGGTCCGGGGTGGCGGTCGGAACCAATGTCCGGGGTGGCGGTCGGAACTAAGGTCCGGTGTGGCGGTCGGAACCAAGGTCCGGGGGGGCAGTCGATACCACGGTCCGGCGTGGCGGTCGGAACCAAGGTCCTGGCTGGCGGTCGGAACCAAGGTCCGAGGTGGCGGTCGGAACCAATGTCCAGGGTGGTGGTCAGATCTCAAGGTCCGGGGTGGCGGTCGGACCCAATGTCCGGGGTGGCGGTCGAAACCAAGGTCCGGTGTGCCGGTCGGAATAAAGGTCCAGGATGGCGGTCGGAACCACGGACTGGGCTAGCGGTTGGAACCAAGGTCCGGGGTGGCGGTCGCAAACAAGGTACGGGGTAGCGTTCTGAGCCAAGGTCCGAGGTGCCGGTCGGAACAAAGATCCGGGGTGCCGGTCGGAACAAAGGTCCGGGGTGGAGGTCGGAACCAAGGTCCTGGGTGGTGGCCGGAACCAAGGTCCTGGGTGGTGGTCGGAACCAAGGTCCGAGGTGGCGTTCGGAACCAAGGTCCGGGGTGGTGGTCGGAACCAAGGTCCGGGGTGGCGGTCGGGACCAAGGTCCGGGGTGGTGGTCGGAACCAAGGTCCGGGGAGGCGGACGGAACCAAGGTCCGGGGGGGCAGTTGATACCACGGTCCGGCGTGCCGGTCGGAACAAAGATCAGGGGTAGCGGTCGGATCCAAGGATCGGGGTGGCGGTCCGAACCAAGGTCCAGGCTGGCGGTCGGAACCAAGATCCGGGGTGGCGGTCGGAAACAAAGTCCGGGTTCGCATTCGGAACAAAGGTCCGGCGTGGCGGTCGGAACCAAGGTCCGAGGTGGCGGTCGGAACCAAGGTCCGGGCTGGCGGTCGGAACCAAGGTCCTGGGTGGTGGCCGGAACCAAGGTCCGGGGTGGCGGTCGGAACCAAGGTCCGGGGTGGCGGTCGGAACAAAGGTGGAGGTGGCGGTCAGAACCAAGGTCCGAGGTGGCGGTCGGAACTATGGTCCGGGGTGGCGGTCGGAGCCAAGGTCCGGGGGGGCAGTCGATCCCACGGTCCGGCGTGGCGGTCGGAACCAAGTTCCTGGCTGGCGGTCGGAACCAAGGTCCGAGGTGGCGGTCGGAAACAAGGTCCGGGATGGCGGTCGGAACCAAGGTCCGGGATGGCGGTCGGAACCAAGGTCCGAGGTGGCGGTCGGAACGAAGGTCCGGTGTGGCGGTCAGAACTGAAAGTCCGGGTGGCGGTCGCAACCAAGGTCCGGTGTGGGGGTCGGAACCAATGTCCGGAGTAGCATTCATAACCAAGGTCCGAGGTGGCGGTCGGAACCAAGGTCCGGGGTGGCGGTCGGAACCAAGGTCCGGGGTGACGGTCGGAACCATGGGCCGGGGTGGCGGTCAGAACCAAGGTCCGGGGTGGAGGTCGGAACCAACGTCCGGGGTGGCGGTCGGAACCAACGTCCGGGGTGGCGGTCGGAAACAAGGTCCGGGGTGGTGGTTGGAACCAAGGTCCGGGGAGGCAGATGGAACCAAGGTCCGGGGGGGCAGTTGATACCACGGTCCGGCGTGCCGGTCGGAACAAAGATCAGGGGTAGCGGTCGGAACCAAGGATCAGGGTGGCGGTCCGAACCAAGGTCCAGGCTGGCGGTCGGAACCAAGATCCGGGGTGGCGGTCGGAACCAAAGTCCGGGGTCGCATTCGGAACAAAGGTCCGGCGTGGCGGTCGGAACCAAGGTCCGATGTGGCGGTCGGAACCAAGGTCCGGGGTGGCGGTCGGAACCAAGGTCCAGGGTGGCGGTCGGAACCAAGATCCGGGGTGGCGGTCGGAACCAAGGTCCGGGGTGGCGGTCCGAACCAAGGTCCGGGCTGGCGGTCGGAACCAAGGTCCTGGGTGATGGCCGGAACCAAGGTCCGGGGTGGCGGTCGGAACCAAGGTCCAGGGTGGCGGTCGGAACAAAGGTGGAGGTGGCGGTCAGAACCAAGGTCCGAGGTGGCGGTCGGAACTAAGGTCCGGGGTGGCGGTCGGAGCCAAAGTCCGGGGGGGCAGTCGATACCACGGTCCGGCGTGGCGGTCGGAACCAAGTTCCTGGCTGGCGGTCGGAACCAAGGTCCGAGGTGGCGGTCGGAAACAAGGTCCGGGATGGCGGTCGGAACCAACGTCCGGGATGGCGGTTGGAACCAAGGTCCGAGGTGGCGGTCGGAACGAAGGTCCGGTGTGGCAGTCAGAACTGAAGGTCCGGGGGGCAGTCGCAACCAAGGTCCGGGGTGGTGGTCGGATCCAAGGTCCGGTGTGGGGGTCGGAACCGATGTCCGGAGTAGCATTCATAACCAAGGTCCGAGGTGGCGGTCGGAACCAAGGTCCGGGGTGGCGGTCGGAACCAAGGTCCGGGGTGGCGGTTGGAACCAGGGTCCGAGGTAGTGGTCGGAACCAAGGTCCGGGGCGGCGGTCAGAACCAAAGTCCAGGTTGGCGGTCGGAACCATGGTCCGGGGGGGCATTCGGAACGAAGGTCCGGGGTGGCGTTCAGAACCAAGGTCCGGGGTGGCGTTCAGAACCAACGTCTTGGCTGGCGGTCGGAACCAATGTCCGGGGTGGCGGTCGGAACCAAGGTCCCGGGTGGCGGTTGCAACCAAGGTCCGGGGTGGCGGTCAGAACCAAGTTCCGGGGTGGCTGTCGGAACCAACGTCTGGGCTGGTGGTCGCAACCAAGGTCCGGGGGATGGTCGCAACCAAGGTCCGTGGTGGCGGTCGGAACCAAGGTCCGGGGTGGCGGTCGGAACCAAGGTCCGGGGTGGCGGTCGGAACCAAGGTCCGTGGTGGCGGTCGGAACCAAGGTCCGGGGTGGCGGTCGGAACCAAGGTCCGGGGTGGCGGTCGGAACCAAGGTCCGGGGTGGCGGTCGCAACCAAGGTCCGGGGGATGGTCGCAACCAAGGTCCGTGGTGGCGGTCGGAACCAAGGTCCGGGGTGGCGGTCGGAACCAAGGTCAGGGGTGGCGGTCGGAACCAAGGTCCGGGATGACGGTCGGAACAAAGGTCCAAGGTGGCGGTCGGAACCAAGGTCCGGGGTGGCGGTCGGAAACAAGGTCCGGCGGTCCGGTCAATACCAAGGTCCGGCGTGGCGGTCGGAACCGAGGTCCGGGTTGGCGGTCGGAACCATGGTCCGGGGTGGCGGTCGGCACCAAGGTCATGGGTCCCGGTCGGAACCAAGGTCCGGGGGGGCGGTCGGAACCAAGGTCCGGGGTGGCGGTCGGAACCAATTTCCGGGGTGGCGGTTGGATCCAAGGACCGGGGTGGCGGTCGGATCCAAGGACCGGGGTCGCGGTCCGAACCAAGGTCCGGGCTGGTGGTCAGAACCAAGATCCAGGGTGGCGGTCAGAACCAAGGTCTGGGCTAGCGGTTGGAACCAAGGTGCGAGGTGACGGTCGGAAGCACGTTCCGGGCTGGCGGACGGAACCAAGGTCCGGGGTGGCGGTCGCTACCAAGGTCTGGCGTGGCGTTCAGAACCAAGGTCAGGGGTGGCGGTCGGAAACAACGTCTGGGCTGGTGGTCGGAACCACGGTCCGGGGGTCGTTCGCATCCAAGTTCCGGGTTAGCGGTCCGAACCAAGATCCGGGATCGCGGTCGGAACCAACGTCCGGGGTAGCGTTCGGAAACCAAGGTCCAAGGTGGCGGGAGGGGGAGGGGAGGGGGGGAGGGGAGGGGGAGGGGAGGGGGGAGGGGAGGGGGAGGGGAGGGGGGAGGGGAGGAGAGGGTGAAAGAGGCGGGGTAAGGGGAAGGGGAGGGGGAAGGGGATGGGGAAGGGGAGAGGGAAGGGGAGGGGGAAGGGGAGGTGGAAGGCGAGGGGGCGGGGAGGGAGAAGGGGAGGGGGAGGGACAGGGGAAGGGGAGAGGGGAGGGGAGGGGAGGGGAGGGGGGAGGGGAGGGGGAGGGGAGGGGGAGGGGAGGTGGAGGGGAGGGGAGGGGAGGGGAGGGGGAGGGGGAGGGGAGGGGGGAGGGGAAGGGGAGTGGGGAGAGGAGGGGGGAGGGGAGGGGGAAGGGGAGGGGAAGGGGAGGGGAAGGGGAGGGGGAAGGGGAGGGGGAAGGGGAGGGGGAAGGGGAGGGGGAAGGGGAGGGGGGAAGGGAGGGGGAAGGGAGGGGGATGGGGAAGGGGAGGGGGATGGGGAGGGGGACGGGGATGGGGACGGGGAGGGGCACGGGGAGGGGCACGGGGAGGGGGACGGGGAGGGGGACGGGGAGGGGGACTGGGAGGGGGACGGGGAGGGGGAAGGGGAGGGTGAAGGGGAGGGTGAAGGGGAAGGGGAGGGTGAAGGGGAAGGGGAGGGGGAAGGGGAGGGGGAAGGGGAGGGGGAAGGGGAGGGGGAAGGTGTGGCGAAGGGGAGGGGGAAGGGGAGGGGGAAGGGGAGGGGGAAGGGGAGGGGGAAGGGGAAGGGGAGGGGGAAGGGGAGGGGGAAGGGGAGGGGGAAGGGGAGGGGTAACTGCAGGGGGAACGGGAGGGGTAACGGCAGGGGGAACGGGAGGGGTAACGGCAGGGGTAACGGGAGGGAGAACGGGAGGGGGAAGGGGAGGTGGAAGGGGAGGGGGAAGGGGAGGGGGAAGGGGAGGGGGAAGGGGAGGGTGAAGGGGCGAGGGGGGAGAGTGAGGGGGAGGGGGAGGGGGAGGGGGAGGGGGGGGAAGGGGAGGGGAGTGCGGAAGGGGAGGGGGACGGGGAAGGGGAGTGATGACGGGGAGGGGGAAGGGGAGGGGAGGGGGAAGGGGAGGGGGAAGGGGACGGGGAAGGGGAGGGATGATGGGGAGGGGGAAGAGAAAGGGGAAGGGAGGGGGATGGGGAAAGGGAGGGGGAAGGGGGAAGGGGAGGGGGAAGGGGTGGGGTAAGGGGAAGGGGAGGGGGAAGGGAATGGGGAAGGGGAGGGGGAAGGGGAGGGGGCAGGGGAGGGGGCAGGGGAGGGGGAAGGGGAGGGGGAAGGGGAGGGGGAAGGGGAGGGGGAAGGGGAGGGGGCAGGGGAGGGGGCAGGGGAGGGGGAAGGGGAGGGGGAAGGGGAGGGAGCAGGGGAGGGGGCAGGGGAGGGGGCAGGGGAGGGGGCAGGGGAGGGGGCAGGGGAGGGGGCAGGGGATGGGCAGGGGAGGGGGCAGGGGAGGGGGCAGGGGAGGGGGAAGGGGAGGGGGAAGGGGAGGGGGAAGGGGAGGGGGAAGGGGAGGAGGAAGGGGAGTGGGAAGGGGAGGGTGTAGGGGAGGGGGAAGGGGAGGGGGAAGGCGAGGGGGAAGGGGAGGGGGAAGGGGAGGGTGTAGGGGAGGGAGAAGGCGAGGGGGAAGGCGAAGGGGAGAGGGAAGGGGAGGGGGAAGGGGAGGGGGAAGGGGAGGGGGAACGGGAGGGGGAAGGGGAGGGGGAGGGACAGGGGGAGGGAGAGGGGAGAGGGGAGGGGAGGGGGGAGGGGAAGGGGAGGGGAAGGGGGAGGGGTGGGGGAAGGGGAGGGGGGACGGGAGGGGGGAGGGGAGGGGGGAGGGGAGAGGGAGGGGTTGTTGTGGGGAGCGGAGGGGGGAGGGAAGGGGGAGGGGAGGAGAGGGGGAAAGAGGATGGGGGTGGGGAGGGGAGGGGGAAGAGGGGGGAGGGGGGAAGAGGAGGGAGGAGGGGAGGGGGAGGGGAGGGGTGGGGAGGGGAAGGAGGAGGGGGAAGGAGGAGGGGGAAGGAGGAGGGGGAAGGGGAGGGGGAATGGGAGGGGGAAGGGGAGGGGGTAGGGGAGGGGGAAGGGGAGGGGGAAGGGGAGGGGGAAGGGGAGGGGGAAGGGGAGGGGGAAGGGGAGGGGGAAGGGGAGGGGGAAGGGGAGGGGGAGGGGAGGCGGGAGGGTAGGGGCGGAGGGGAGGGGGAGGGGAGGGGGAGGGGAGGGGGGAGGGGAGGGGGAGGGGGAGGGGCGAGGTGAGGGGGAAGGGGAGGGGGAAGAGGAGGGGAAGGGGAGGGGGAAGGGGAGGGGAAGGGGAGGGGGGAGGGGGAGGGTGAGAGGGAGGGGGAAGGGGAGGCGGAATGGGAGTGGAGGGGGAGGGGGAAGGGGATTGGGAGGGGATGGGGAGGGGGAGGGGAAGGGGAGGGGAAGGGCAGGGGAGGGGGGAAGGGGAGGAGGAAGGGGAGGGGGAAGGGGAGGGGGAAGGGGAGGGGGAAGGGGGAGGGGAGGGGGAAGGGGAGGGGGAGGGGGTGGGGGCGGGAGAGGGGGCGGGGAGGTGGCGGGAGAGGGGGCGGGGAGGGGGCGGGTGAGGGGGCTAGGGAGGGGGCAGGGGAGGGGCAGGGGAGGACGCAGGGGAGGGGGCAGGGGAGGGATCTGGGGAGGGGGCAAGGGAGAGGGAAGGGGAGGGGGACGGGGAGGGGGATGGGGAGGTGGAAGGGGAGGGAGAGGGGGAGGGGGAGGAGGGGGGAGGGGGGAGGGTGAGGGGGAAGGGGCATGTGAGGGGGCAGGTGAGGGGTACGGTGAGGGGTACGGTGAGGGGCAAGGGGAGGGGCAAGGGGAGGGCAAGGGGAGGGGCAAGGGGAGGGGCAAGGGGAGGGGAAAGGAGTGGGGCAAGGGGAGGCTCATGGGCAGGGTCATGGGGAGGGTCATGGGGAGGGGCAAGGGGAGGGGCAAGGGGAGGGGAAAGGGGACGGGGATGGGGAGGGGGAAGGGGAGCGTGAAGGGGAGCGGGAAGGGGAGGGGGAAGGGGGGGGAAGGGGAAGGGGGTGGGGAGGGGGTAGGGGAGGGGGAAGGGGAGGGGGAAGGGGAGGGGGGAGTGGAGGGGGAAGGGGTGGGGGATGGGGCGGGGAGGGGGCGGGGGAGGGGGCTGGTGAGGGGGCAGGTGAGGGGGCAGGAGAGGAGGCAGGGGAGGGGGCAGGGGAGGGGGCAGGGGAGGGGGCAGGGGAGGGGGCAGGGGAGGGGGCAGGGGAGGGGGCAGGGGAGGGGTCGGGGAGGGGGCAGGGGAGAGTGAAGGGGAGGGGGAAGGGGAGGGGGAAGGGGAGGTGGAAGGGGAGGGGGAGGGGGAAGGGCAAGGGGCGGCGGAAGGTGAGGGGGAAGTGGAGGGAGAAGGAGAGGGGAAGGGGGCAGGGGAGCAGGCAGGGTAGGGGGCAGGGGGGGCAGGGGAGGGGAACGAGGAGGGGGAAGGGGAGGGGGAGGGGCAAGGGGAGGGGCAAGGGGAGTGGCAAGGGGAGTGGCAAGGGGAGGGGGAAGGGGAGGGGGAAGGGGAGGGGGAAGGGGAGGGGGAAGGGGAGGGGGAAGGGGCGGGGAAGTGCAGGGGAGGTGATGGCGAGGGGGAAGGGGAGGGGAGGGGGGATGGGGAGGAGGAAGGGAGGTGGAAGGGGGGAGGGGAGGGGGGAGGGGAGGGGGGAGGGGAGGGGGGAGGGGAGGGGGGAGGGGAGGGGGGAGGGGAGGGGGAGGGGAGGGGGGAGGGGAGTCGTAGGAGAGGGGGAGGTGAGGGGAGGGGGAGGGGGGAGGGGGAGGGGGGAGGGGAGGGGGATGGGAGGAGGAAGTGTAGGGGGGAGGGGAGGGGGAGGGGGAAGGGGAGGGGCAAGAGGAGGGGCAAGGGGAGGGGCATGGGGAGGGGGCATCGGGAGGGGCAAGGGGAGTGGCAAGCGGAGGGGCATGGGGAGGTGGAGGTGTAGGGGGAAGGGGAGGGGGAAGGGGGGGGGAAGGGGAGGGGAGGGGGAAGGGGAGGGGAGGGGGAAGGGGAGGGGCATGGGGCGGGGAGGGGGCGGGGGAGGGGGGCTGGTGAGGGGGCAGGTGAGGGGGCAGGAGAGGAGGCAGGGGAGGGGGCAGGGGAGGGGGCAGGGGAGGGGGCAAGGGAGGGGGCAGGGGAGGGGGCAGGGGAGAGTGAAGGGGAGGGGGAAGGGGAGGGGGAAGGGGAAGCGGAAGGGGAAGGGGAAGGGGAGGGAGAAGGGGAGGGGGTAGGGGAGGGGAAGGGGAGGGGAAGGGCAGTGGGAAGGGGAGGGGGAAGGGGAGGGGGAAGGGGAGGGGAAGGGGGGGAAGGGGAGGGGGAGGGGAGGGGGAGGGGAGGGGGAGGGGAGGGGAGAGGGGGAGGGGGG